>NW_024087620.1:0-42548 GCF_009730915.1 Dioscorea cayenensis subsp. rotundata | reverse complement strand
GCACATGTATGCCACTTTCTTTCTCCTCTTTAAATTGTATTGTTGAACATTGGAAAAAGAAAACCAATGGTTAAGCGTTTCTACTGAGAGAGATTGGACACATTTCATTTATTTATGTAGTATGTAAATGTAAGATTGGATTTCACCAATGGCTACCTACGATTATGCAGAAGTTATCCTTAGTGATGTCTTTTGATTTACCAATGGGGAAAAATCTTGCAAGTCAACTCTTCAAATAATTGAGATTAACGATGATGTGTGTGTATATATATGTTTTGTTTTGTAGTATTTTTAAATAAATGTTTCTAACAATACAATATTTTTGTAGCCTAGATAGTAGTAAATTATTTTGACAATAAATACAGGATTGTTTTAAATTTAAATTATCATTGATTTTTTATGAAGTTTTTTAAATTATCCCTCTGTCTTATGTGCTCCCATTTTTATTTCTTTTGTACCTTGTGTTTTTATTAACAAGTTTTATTTATTCATTTTATATGGCCCAGTGTCATGTTAGCTAAATAATATTTTATTTAACTAACCTCTAATTTTTTCGTGCTAGATTATTTAGTTATTTATCAATTGTTTGAAAGTAAAAGATGAACCCAATTACTGAATAATATAAAATATATATACATAAACATATAAAGGAAAAAGTTTAACTCATTTATATTCTAATAAAATATAATTTTCAATTTTTAATCCTCATACAATCATAAAAACACTGAGAAACATTAATCAAGAGTCCGAAAAAGCGTTTACGGCCAAATGTTATTATATTATATATTAATATTTTATAAAATTAACTGTAATTTTGGAGAGAAACGGAAAACAAAAAAATATACTGTACATTATATATCAATCAAAGCTTTACTTTTGAATGCCATCAATACAATAACAACCAAACAAGTAAGATATCGGAATCATATAAAACTTAATAATAATAAATTTAGATATAAATAAATGTAAGCAGTTCTGCATACATATTATCAAAAATAAAACAAATAAAAAAATAAATAAATTTCTATATTCACCTTAATTCTATCAAATGAATACATGATGGCGCATACATGAAATAAAAAAAAAAAATTGAAGTACCAATATGTACCACCTTTAATAAATACTTAAAATGACGTTTGGCTTAATTTATTTATTTTGTTATTTATCTTATAAATTTGATAACCATTTAATAATTTATTAATGTGAGAGAGTTAGAATAATTTGAACTTCAGAAATGAAAACCAGCGAGAAAATGAATACTGGATTCTATATTAATGTTGAATAGACATTTAGCAAAAAGAGCTTGTTTTCATTAATATAATTCATTGGTCTGTAAAACAGACGTTCAGAATTGTTGTCCAATCAAGGGGGCCCAGTATTGTATGGGCTGTATGGGCTTTAACGTTATTATTAAAATGTACTTTTAGTTTTTTAATCAAATTATTTAAAGGTTAAAAAGGAAAGACAACCACAAGAAAGTGGGCTTTTCTTCTCTTTAGGGTGGACCAGGTTAAGGGGTGTGCAAGAAAATTTGAAAAATCAAACCAAAATATTTGTTAATCCTTTTATTTCTGTTTATTTTGTATTTTTGATTATCTTTCTTGAACCACTTTTATTTTAAAAAAATCATGTGTAAGTTTTTACCTGTTATGTATGGTTATGGGTTATCGTGTAAAAAGATTTTAAAAACTGGTTTAAACCTTTGAGCAATTAAAAAGGATTATTCTTAAAATAAAAAATATTTTTCATAACAAATCACTCTTATTTATTTTAAATGATATGCTTATCAATCAATATTTTTAAGTTGATATATAGTACATATTATAGATATATATATATATATATATATATATATATATTTTTCAAATCACCAGCTATGTAGAGTGTGAGTTAATGTAGCCTCATGGCGCAAATACAAAAACCCTTTCTCAATCACGGAAAGAAATGACATATTTTATCGATCTGATTTCCTCTCCCGGAATGATCGCCACGCGAGCGAGATCCACGCCAACACATCGTCGTTATTCTTCATATAAAATTTAATTCACTTTTATTATCTAAATCCCAAATTCTAAAACATTTAATCGAAAACATAAACATATAAACGAGTAAAACCCAAAACCCTCCCTCAAACCATCGACAAATCACAAAACCGCCTGCTTGCGCTTGCGCTACCATTTGGTACGAAGCAGACGTTAAAGGCTCAGATTTATTATCTGTGCTTTCAGATTTTCTGGGGCCTATATGGATTTTCGAAAGATTCCTTATATTTGATTTGATGTATTATAGCTTTTTATAATTTTAATTTGCGATCTAAGAATTTTTGAAAGCTCTCAAACCCGTTTTATATATATATAACGACGCGTGATGCGACGCTGAACGACGATGCAAGATCCTATCGTCATTCCGACGTCGCAGAAATCAATCTCGATAAAATAACATCATCGCTTCCTTTTTCGGAGCAAAGCTCTCATATATATACCCATTATTTGAAACCTCCAAACCAGTTATTTAATCGACCTCTATCACTACGAATCATATACATTGATATTTTTATTTCATACTTTTTAACATACACTGTTACTCATAGAGGTGTATATAATATATATATAAATTTTTAAAAATTCTAACTGATATTATGCATCATCCAAAAGGGCAGTACACTTTGGTTATCCCAGAATCCCACATGGCATGATCCCATTGGATGAATGAATTCCATAAGATTTTAGAAGTGGAGCTATACCTAAAGCAATGGGACCAGCATTCATTGAGGATGTGGTTGCTTTCATATGTGGGCTCTATTCATTGAGATTATAATCCATGGAAGTACGTAGAAAGCACTCATTTTATTGAAACTTAACCAAATTCTTCTCATTTGGCTCCACTTTGAATCTACATCAATCTCTATTGAGTTCTTGACAACAAATGTTACATATTAATTATCTTAAGTTGATTTATACACCATCTTGGTACTTTTCTTGCTAGAAATATCAAATTTAAAGTGCATTATCGTAGTAAACTTAACTATGATTTGATAATTAAGTTTTCATAATTAAGCTTATCATAATAATGCAGCATCCTGTTTCTTTAAATAGTGACAGGGTTCAAAAGGAATTTGTCTTCTATAATTGGAGATACCCTTTCTCAATTTTTTTTTGTTTTGTTTCAAAAAAATGGTAATTTCTTATTGAAATTGTAAATTTTCTGGTAGAATTTTAGTTTGATTAGTGATATGTATATATATCTATATCAATTTCTATCACAGCTAGCACATGTTTTGTGTCATTTAATTGTTGAAGTGTCAATATTGAAGTCTTACTTTAAAAGAGTTCAAAGAAAATCTTGATACCATCTACAAATAGAGTAGAATATGGTTCGATAAATTATCTCTTTTGATAGTTAGATCATTGTATCTTATTCTATCATATAACAGGCAAACACAATTCAAAAGAAATTTGAATTCTTCAACTAAAATCATCATGTTTTTGTAATGCATGGGCAAATTTATAAACTTTGATTATTTTTATTAAAAAAATAAATAAATAATTATCAATAAATTTTGTCACATAAAAAAAAGTGATTTTAAATTCAAATCTTTATGTACGAGAAAAAAAAAAATACTGATTCGAAAATATTTTTTTTATAAACTAAAAAAAATTACAATAATTTTATATATTATATTTTATATTAAATTCTCGATGTGAGAAAAAAAAAAAACATATATCACCAATACCTAAATATACATATACAGCATTAAATATTAAATATATAACCCAGCATAATAAAGTTAAACAAACCCCTGACAAAGCACACAGAAAAAAAAAACACACACACACAGAGAGAAGAATGAATCAGTTAATTCCACGTGGCAAATGAGGAGCAAGCATATGATGAAGGATATTTCCCGCCTTCTGTTAAAAGGCATCGTGATTGATTCAATGATCGTGCGGTGGAGAGATGAGTGTAATCCCCCACTCCAACCTCATCCGCATATATGAGATGCTTTGCCACGTGGAGCCGAACCGAATAGTCGTCCTCTGTGGTGTGGATATCATCTCCCTCTCTCGCTCTCTCTGTGGGCGGAGGAGCTCACCAGCTCTTAAACAATGGCGGTGTGACCCTTGGCTTCCCCACGCTCTTCAACCTCTCTCGATCTCTCTCCCTCTCCATTCATGGAGCTTAGCTTCGTCTCCTCTCGATCTGTTTCTCCGATCCCTTCATCTTCTTCATCTTCGTCTTCGTCCTCGAGTCTTGGTATTTGGATCGGGGAGAAGAGGAAAGGGATCGGAAAAACTAGGGTGACGTTTAGGATTAGGTCATCGGCGGAAAGAAGCGGGGATAGAATCGATGAAGATGATCGCCGGCGAGCTGGGTTCGTCGCCGTTGATGTCCCGACGCCGGCGACCACGACAACGGCTATCAATCGGAGCCTCGGCGCTGCGGACACTGAGTTTCCTGTTTGGGAGAAGCTTGGCGCTGTTGTGAGACTGAGCTATGGGATCGGTGAGATCGATCATCCATTCAATCTCTCTCTCTCTTTGAGGTGTTGATCTCTTGAGATTTTGTTTGAATTTCTTAGTCTGGTGTTGATGGGGTTGTTAGGTGTGTATGGGGCGATGGCGCTCGCCGGGAAGTTCATCTGCGAGATGACGGGGATCGATTCCACCGGAGGGTTTCATCCATCGCTGAAAGCCATCGTCGATGGTCTGGGCTACGCTGTGCCACCGATCATGGCTCTGCTTTTCATCTTAGACGTATGTGCATTTGATCTTCTTAAAATTTCAAGTAATTTGAAAAAAAAAAAATTTTTAAATTTCTAGTGACCCATTGATTCTAATTTCTTGAGAAATTCCACTGTTTATTAGAGATTTTAATTTAGATCAAAATGCATTCAATGACACGCTTTCGTGAGAATGATTGATTTTTTTTTTTTGGTGAAAAATTCTATAAATTAGGATGAAGTGGTTAAGCATTCACCGCATGCTCGTGCCATTAGAGATGTGGAAGATGAGGAGCTTAGGAGCTTTTTCTATGGCATGTCTCCTTGGCAGGTATAGCTGAAAATGATGCACGCTTTTCAAGTTCTTTTTTTTCTTCCCTTTTTAATTTCTTTTTGATGGGATTTCTCATGGCTGAAAGGATATTAAACTAATTATATATATTTTTCAATCTCGTACGTAGTTCATACTTATTGTGATTGCAAGCTCAGTAGGTGAGGAATTGTTCTATCGAGTGGCTGTTCAGGTATGTCAAGTGCTTGGTTATTCTTACTTTGTTCTCCATTTTTAGCGTACTGTAAACATGTTTGGTGTTTGATATACATAAATATTAGGAAATATTAAATTCGGGAGGAGATGATTATTAAGCAATATTAATTTGTTCATATGTGTTATGCCAGTTTAAGAAATTATTAATAAAGTGATTTTAATGATGTATTTTTTTTTTTTAAGTAAATATAGATAAACCACATATTTATTAAAAAAAATGATATACTTCTTTAATCAGTGATCAACATAATTGAGATATCTGTTTCTAAAAATTTTTTTGTCTGAAAAATTATCAATTCGGACATCAATAATTATGGAGTACGGGAAATAAAGTAGCTTCCAGAATTTGATAGTCAAGCTATACATGCTAGCTTTGTTGGCTCAAATATATATTAATTTAGTCGCCGAATAGAACGTGTGATGTGGTCTGATGCGTGAATGCAATTGGAAATGTTTTACATAGACTAGGTCGTTGCTGAACTTTGAACTATATTAATTTCAGCTGCTCTATGTAGGTAAACTAAAGTGGCAGGTCTGGAATGATATTAATTAAAATAACCTTTGTACTAAAGTGTCTCAATTGGTCTATATTCTCATGGCACTAGGTGACAAGAGTAGGTTCAAAACTGAATTATATTGTATGAACCAGACAGCACCATGTGATACAGCTGTGCATCCACCTTCTAAAAATTGCTTATTATATAAGAGAACAGGAACAACAACAAGCCTCCCTTCTAAATTAAGTTCTCGGTCATTATATAAGAAATTGAGAGCAAGTATTTTATTCTGTTAATTAAAAAATGAAACCCGGAAGTGGTCATGAACGGCATCACAGAAAATCATTGCAACTTGCTATATCTTTTACATAGAACTAAAAGCACTCATCCTCGTGATGATTCTAATGTTTTAAAATTAAATCTTTGCAACAACACAGGGAGCTTTAGCTGATATGTTTCTGAGAGGTGCTGATCTCATCAAGGATGCACGTGGGATTGCTTCTCTGGTAAGTGCTGGTCTAAAATTTAATTTTCCATGACATGCAGCCAAATATCTAGTTTTACTAACTCTCAATATATCATTTTTTTTTTGCATGTAGACTGGGATGCTACCTCTCTTTGTTCCATTTGCTCAAGCATTTGCAGCTGTTATCACAGCTGCACTTACGGGTTCGCTCTATTATGTGGCCACTGCTCCAAAAGGTGCGCTTTTAGAAACTATTGTCGCCTAGACTACTGCTACTCTATTAGTAATATGCCATAATGTATATAATGGATTGTTGGGAATGAGACCTTTGTTGTTTTGTTTTTGCGCAGATCCCACCTACGTGGTCGCTCCAGTATTACGTTCTCGGCCTGGCCGTGAAGATCTCAAGAAGCTTTTTGCAGGTTTGCTTCTTGCCATAAACATCACATGATGTTCCATGATGATATTCTCAAGTGTTTTGTTTATATGTTTATTTATTTATATGTATAATCATTATGTAGGTAAATATGTTTTATAAACAACCACAACTTAATATTTAAAAAAATGATCATGTAAAAACGTGTATATATATATTATTTATATAAACTGATTCATGAAAATTTAAATGTCTAGAAATATGCATATATATATATATATATATATTAAATATTATTTATCTAGTTTTATTTTATCATCATTAAATGATAAAATGTAATTAATTTAGACTCTCACACACACACACACACACACACACACAGTAGGTGGACTATCACATTTTCAAGAGAAGGGAATATGTAAAAATATGTATGATATCATGTATAGAGGACTCCGAGGACATATAGTAAATTTAGAAACAGATGAGTGAGCCATCATGTTTCCACAGAGGAATATATTTGAAAAAAACTTTATGTAATAAGTCAATTATTTTGATCGAGAAAACGACCTGGGTAACCTGTGCATGCAGCTTGGTACGAGAGAAGGCAAATGAAGAAGATATACTCTCCCCTCTTAGAAGGCTTGTTGGCTTTGTATCTCGGTTTTGAATGGATTCAGGTAAATTTAAATATACTGCCACTTATAGTGATTTTACACTCAAGATTAATATAAAACACACACACACACACAAACACATAATATATTGTTAACCTTTTTGTGTGGATGGATGCAGACTGATAAAAATATCCTTGCGCCCATGATAACACACGGCATATACTCAGCTGTGGTCCTTGGCCACGGGCTGTGGAAAATCCATGAACACAGGCGTCGGCTACGTCAAAGAATCCATCAAGTTAGGGTTGAAGCCAGAAACTCTAATAAATTATAGCCGAGTATATATACGCTGAATGTAAGCTTGCATTCCGTTGAGACCAAGTTCTATAATACGCGGGAGGGGATGGGGTTTCATTTAACGTAGCCCAAAGATTAAAAAAAAAAAAGGAATGTAATTATCATTATATTATATATATTGAAATAATATACTGCTAGAGTTGAAATATTGGTACTCCCACTATGTACATTTGTATGCAATGCATGTATATGCCTTAGGGCCCTGGCTTATACAGCTAGCAAGAATTTTGTAGTGTGAGGTTTTCTATGTTTATGTATATTCTACGTTGGTTGAATTTAATAATTTTTTTATTTTTCAAAAAGAATTAATCATTTTTATTTTACTATTCGCCCAAAACTTGAAAAAAAAAAAATATAGCTACTTCAACTGTTTATTAATTTTAACAAGTGTTATCAAATGACAGGATAAACTTTTTTAAAAGGTTACCAGATTATTATTATTTTTTATTATTTTAGAGTCCTAACTTCAAATTGAATAAAAATATTACCTCAACATCTATTTTGATAATTTATAATGATGTTGCGCCAAAAATCCTATGTCAGCATCTGATTTACATGTTGACACACCCAATTGGGACTGCCATGTCATTGAAGTTGGCCACCTCAAAGAAGCCACGCTGGCAAACCACTACATTTTCATACTTAAAGCTTAAGAGTCCCTGGCCTTTCTTGAATGTACCATAAAATCTTTTTTTTTTTTAATTTTCAAAAAATAAAAAATTTATTCGTTCAATTTAGAACCCATTAAGCTTTTAACATTCATTAATCAAGCTTACTGTTATAGGGCTTTTTGAAGCCCCGTGTCACTTACCATCTCGCCAGACCACGTAAGATAGCACAGTTGTCTAATTCAACGCTTTATCAGTTGCTTGTTCTAACAGAAAAGATGTGATATGTAAGGGTCATATCCAACCATCCTCGGAATATGTTTTTATTCTAATATTTGAGGATTTTAATGAAGAAAATGGCTCCTAAACAGCTATTAAACTTAATTAAAAAAGCCCAAGGCAGGCAAGGCAGCATATGTTGACCACTGAACAGTAACCTGACATAGAAAATATTGGTTGATATAATTAGATTAAGCTAACGAACTATCATACTTTAAATAAAACAGTAGTTCGAAGTGGTAAGTCAGTAGTACCCGGCATCAAACCCTGGAAATTAACAGCAACGCACCTTCAGGCACTGCCCACTTCCAGTTGGGAGATAATACTGATGAAAACCTGGAAACCTTGGCACATATCAGAGAACAGGCAATACTCATTCCTTGCATGGTATGTAGCCATTATTCCTGTAACAGTAGAACAACAAGAACAATAGAGCAAAATATATTCAATAAGTTGAGGTCACTGTAAACCATTGCCAAAGGGAACCCGAACGTGAATTCCAAAATTTGATAATTATTTTTCATCTCTTGCTTTCGGATGATATCAAATCAATACAAAGGCAATATCAGATATTTAAATGGCATTTTCCCCTTTCGATAATTTGAAAATATCATATGAGCTAATATTTAGTTCTTAGGGAAAATCACCAGAAGAGATAGATACCCTACTTCTCACATCCCCACAAACTTGTTGAGACCTGAATCTTAGAAACCACCCCACCACCCAACCACACACACACACAATTTACTAATACCTCAGACAAGCTTTGTAATCTAGAAAACTTCCATTTTTCAAAGTGGCTTTCGTACCTCCCTAGCTGATAACATTTCTCAAGTTTTCTAGAAAAATCTGAGTAATGCCCACAATCATCCTACGGATGGGGCAATCAAAGAAATGCTACTAAAATTGATAGCATGTCTTTTTTCATTGTTATTTTTATTTTTAATTTTGCAGAACAGGACAAGGAAGACACATACCATAACCGGATGTTTGCACATCAAAGCCTTCATCCTAGAAAAAAATCATGAAGAGTGAGTCAGCAACATTGGAAAATGGACAACGAAATGAATGAGTGAAAAGAGGTGGGATGACAACCTGCAACTCTCGAATCAAAGGCAAACTTCCTGTGATTGAGTAGGGCTTGACATATCCAACCACTTCCTCAGTCGCTTTACATAAGACATGAAACCCGCGTGATTCAAGATTACATGCAACACCAGACATCATCGCTTCATCAAAACTGATACTTAGCCTACCAAAAATCAAGGGGCATAAAATGAGTATCTCCAGCTTATCAGTATCTACAAAGAAATTGAGCACAATCAGAAAACTACAAGATATCAATACATAATAATTCAATGATCATTCCTGGATTCATTAATGTCAGGAACTCAGGAAGTGTATGTTTTGAGTTTTTAATTTTGATAAAATGCTACAGGCCACCTTGGTGAATTTTCAAGAGAGAAGTTTGTTCTTTTGGAGAGGAAAAGAAATACTATACCCATGGTATAATCAGTATTCAAACCTATCTGCAATTGCAGTCCCTACAATTGAAAACGAATTAACTATACCCATGGTATAATCAGTATTCAAACCTATCTGAAATTGCAGTTTCTACCATTGAAAATGAATTAACTATAGAAGTTGAAATTTGGTCATACTTTCCCCTCAAATTTTCATCTGGAAGCACATAATTTGAAACTGGCCCTCGGGAATCCAGCTTCTCTATATTTGCATTTAAATCATCTACATATTCCTGCAATTTCTTGACCACATCGGTTGTGCTGCATCAAACAGAATCAAATTCAGGTTTTCCCCTATTATGTTAACCTAGATGAACAGTCAAAACACAAAAAAGTAAAAAGATATGCTCACCTGTAGAATGGAGTTAACCTGCAAACACAACAAATAGCAAGTTACATAAAAATTACAACCAGAAAATAGCAACTAAACCAGCAATGCAAAAAATTGAGTCAGTATTAACAGAAGCACATGAATGATCATAACTATAGTACAACATTATAAAGGAATAATAGCGTGTTTCCTCCAAACTACTAATTTAGTTGGAAAATCATCATTTGAGCTTTGGAGTCATTCCAGACTGAAAGAACTGTGATTGAAAGAAGCACAGGAAGAAGCAAAGGCCACCTTAAAGTGAAGTGAAAATTATTATTTTTTTTTTCTCTTTCTGAAGCTGAGATATATCAAGATAACAGAAGGAGAAAGAATATAATCAGGATTCAAGAACTTGATTCTTTAAAAAAGCATGAAATTAAGTATACCCTGCCAGTTTCTATTATAGAGTAAGTTTTATTTAGTTTAGTATAGAAAAATTGTTGAGGATCTCTATGGATCCTGAACTTGAAGAGATACTTCTGAAGCAATCAACTGGACTAGTTTCATAACCATTATATTGAAATCTCAATCCCGATAAGATTTTGACTAAAGTATGCCCACAAACTTTTGGAAGCACTTGATAATAGCATCTATCATACAACTTTATGTTAAGAAATCAGGAATTAATGAAAATTTAAATGAAAGGTGATAATATCTAAAGAACATACCCCTCTATCTCTTATGGCTCTTCTGTAGAACCTCAGACTGAGCAACAGATGATAACAGTAACCAGTGTTAGTTCCTATCCACATGAAATTTATCCAGCATATTTCTTAATCTAATCTTTCAACTGGAATCACATGGTAAGAAGACTAATAATTTTGTGATTACTACTGCATAATATTACAAATGTGGACAGGTATGGTCTAAAAAAATTTAAACTAACAAGACAAAAGCAATTTAGAAAATGATTCAGGTAATTCTTGAGACGGTAGAAAAAAAGTTATCATACCTTACATCCCCTGATATTGTACACTCACCTGGAATCTGATTGACACCACCTCCAGGATCTGCAGTACATGTTTAATCAATAGGGACAGAAACAATTAGAACTACCCTCTTTTCAGCTACCGGTATAACACACTTTCCTACCAGTAATAATCAGCAATCAAAGTTAGATACAAATGCAACTTACAGCCCCATTGAGTTGGTTTAATGGTAGATGGTGTCGCGAAACCGTAGACTTCTTCCTTAGGATGTGGAGGAAAGTCTTTATAGAATCTTGACTGGATTTCTCTAAGTGCCTCCATGGCTAACTCCAAAGGATTAATAGCCTGCAAACATTATATTAGCAGCAAGCCTTTACCATTCAAGATTACAACCATGGCAAATATTACCTCGTTCCATCTAAATGAGGATGGAGACATTGAAATGACAACCAAATAGACAAACCTTGGTTCATATACGAATAAACACTGAAATATGCACAGCAACTTGAGAAACCACATCTAAAAGAGAACATTTCACCTCTATGGATAGATCCTAAAATTTCTGCCTTAACCAATATGCTGGCAGGATTAAATTCCTCATTCACCGTTTGTTAGATAGAATTAAGGTATAGGAATTGACACAGTTGGCAGCAGTACAACAGAATTTTAGTATAAAA
Source organism: Dioscorea cayenensis subsp. rotundata (assembly GCF_009730915.1). Taxonomy (NCBI): domain Eukaryota; kingdom Viridiplantae; phylum Streptophyta; class Magnoliopsida; order Dioscoreales; family Dioscoreaceae; genus Dioscorea; species Dioscorea cayenensis. Next base: position 30,582 of record NW_024087620.1, on the reverse strand, counting down.
ATTTACAGGACAAACAAAATGAATTGTGACCAAACAAGCATCATACTCATTTGTTTTGGAGTTTCTGGAGGGAAAATATATCCAGCTTCCTCTTAGGGGATGTTCATCTGGGGGAAAGTGGTTTTAAATGAAGAACTAGAGGAAAGTGACACTTACCAAACTGGTAGTTCTCATGCTCATTTTGTAGCAAGTGAACAAAATATGGGGAAAGGTGGGGGAGGGGAAGTAAGCTTATATCAAAATTCACTTCTCCCACTTAGTGAAAAAAATCTTGAAATGAGTTTAGTTCAAAATTAAGATAAGTGCTTCGGTGAGGAAAGCGCCACTTCCTCTCTAAAGTGGAAATCAATCCACTTTAATGATTTTCCCACCATTTTAGAGTAAATGAACCAAAAGTATACATGAAGGCCTATAATTTTTTTTTAACACAATGAATAATGGGAAATTTCACTGACACAAGAACTCAATCAATATATTCAACAGACAATATCAAGACCAATGAACCAGTGAACAGGCAAATCGTTCTAGAACACTCTGGCAGATGGCGCCTTGAGCAACATGAAACGTTAAACCCTTTCCTAATAGAAAATCCAAACGAGGCCAACAATGATTTTACTTGTGTTGTTTAATAACATTTGATAAAAGAAAGTTTATGATAGATCAATGGAGAGCAAATGTATTTGATACTATGTACAAGTGAAAGTTCAAGATGTACTACCTTGTGAGGCAGACCACTGTGGAAAAGCTTCCCAGTGGCTCGAAGCTTCCAAGCAATCATCCCTCCAGTGCCAATACAGGGTTGCTTATCTGCAGTATCGATCCAAAACCTGCGAAACATCCAAGAAAACCATGAGAGATTCTCAAAACCAAATATCATATCCGTAATCAAAATCGATCTACAGATACCCATCAGCGATCACTCACAGCGGGCCCTTCTTGAGTTTGTTAAGAAGGCCATCCTTGACCAGTGCATCAACCCCAATGCCAAGAACAGAGGAATTCTCCTCGTTGGCGATGAAGACGGCGACAACCGTGTTCTTGAGCGCTGGCCTGGTCTCCCCGAGCCGCCGCATAAGCTCCGCCACCAGCGCGACGTGCCCTAGGCAATCCGTCGTCCCCCGTCCTCTCAGCTTATCCCCATCGACACTCAACGAGAACGGATCAAAATCCTAAAAATTCCAAGAAAATTCAACAAAAACCAAGAAAATCAAGAAAAAGAGAAAACCCAAGAAAAGAGATCGGGATCGAGGATGACCCAATCGGAGGGATCAGCGGTGACGACATCCATATGGCACCCGACGAAGGAGAGAATGCGATCGGGATCACAGCCAGGGTACTCAGCGATGATATTCCCACGGCCATCGGAGTAGGAGACGTGGGAGACAATGAGAGGGCCACCGCCGGTGGAGGTGGAGAGAGGGAGGAGAACATCAAGAACGTGGCGGGCGACGCGATCCTCTTTGGGGACCAGTTCCGGCGGGTTGTTTTGGACATGGCGGGCCTCACCGATGATCTTGGAGAGGAGGGAGACGTAGGAGCCACGATCGAGAGGTCCCACGAGATCCTTCAGAGAAGAGGACTCCATTGGAGCAGGGTTATCGAAGAGTGTGGGCTTAAGAGAATGCTTTCCAGAGTATTTATACACCGTTCCCGGGAAGAAATTTACATAAAACTCCTTTTATTTATAAATATTTAATATATTTTGAAAATGGTTTGTAAATATGTTAATTATAGGCTGGATTCTGGAATACAACAACAGGCCCAAAATAGATGTTGGGCTTGGCCCATAACATGTAACACATCTTCTATATATGGTGGTTGTATATTTTAACAAAGATGGAAAAATTATATATTTTAGATTTTTTTTTTAGAGATTAAGATATTATGATGTATTATATTAACTAAAAAAATGTTTATATAAAGACAAGAGAAAATGTTTCATGTTTGAATACAATTGGATATAGCATAGAAGAATATCAACTCAAATGAATGTGACTATTCAAAGAGATTATGTCTAATATTTCTTTCCCTTCTTAACTTTAATTTTTTTAGATTTATTTTTCACATTGAAAAGTTATGCTTTTTTTTTTAGGATAATATTTTGATTTTTATTTAAAATTAATTGATGAGATGTAAAAAGAAGTTCTATGATCGAGAGTTTGAAATACTTACAACAATCCAATATGAAGTAAAAAAGAATTATACGTTAAACCTTTGGAAATAAAATTTTTATGATTATAACCATCCTGTTCATGTATTTAATTAATTATTATATATCATAATTAATATATCACAAAGCATCTATCATTATATATAGGCGGCATGTGTCATTTTGTGTAATTTGGTTAGACAAATTCTGATAATTGTTGCATATTTTCTAATGATGTGGCACATGATGTTTATTTTCTTATAAAATCAAATCACTTTTGCCAAATATAAAAAATAAAAATAAATCACTGCTTTGGCTTTGAGATCAAATGAATGAGAAGGCAGATTGGTTATTTATTAGTGTTATCAATGTTTAGGCATTTAATTTAATAATCATTTTATATCCATATATATATATATATATGAAGCACATTTTTAGCAATTTGAAGTTGTTTAATTAATTAAATAATAATAATAATAATAATAATAATAATAATAATAATAATAATAATAATAATAATAATAATAATAATAATAATAATAATAATGACGCAACTCCAGCTTGCATGCATTGTCTCTTTCAGAGAGTAAACCCTAAAAGGACAAGAACCATCACGTATAGCAACTTATGACCTTGTTCATAGTAGTACCGATTCTTTTTAAAAAGTTTGTCTTCATCGATCCATCCTGGTTTTTTTATCTTCTCGTTCTTACCACATTCATCTCTTTTTGTTCAAACTGCATCACTTGCATTTATTCTCATAAAAACTACATGACTAATTTATATATATATTCAAGAAATACAAACAAAACATAGATCAATGAACAGATAGAGAAATAAACACAAACATATATAATATGGATCTGCTTAAAGTTATTAATTAATCACCATCCAAGACGAAGCTCTAAATCCAGTTCTTGAGTACTAGTACTACTTGCACTTGAATCAGATTTGATTGATTCACTGAAGGAAGTTGTTGGGATGAAAGTGCAGGTGACCGGAGTTCCAGTGGATGGTGCAGCTGCAAGCACTGCACCATTTGGCACTGCAGGTAAAGGATAAAAGAAGCACATGCCACCGTTGGAGATAACAAGAGGGGGAAGAGGAGGAGAAGCAGAAGAAGAAGAGGGATCAGAGACCACCATGGGTGACTGATGGAGCTTTGCGCGGTCTCGCCTGTGAACGTTCATATGTCCACCGAGAGCTTGAGCTGAACGGAACTCCCTCCGACAAAAGGTGCAAGTATAACATCTTGGTGGCCATGTTGCTAAATAGCTCTTGGAGTCGTCAGCGAAAGCTCTCACCTCTGAGGAGTTGTCAGTGTCCCCCGACCGGTGGCTCGGCCACTGCCACATGCCGGGGAGGAGTTGCTTCTGTTGATGTTGCTGTTGTTGCTGCTGCTGCTCTTGGGCCATTGAAAAGAGACTTAGTTGTGTTTGCATGCTATTTGGTTGGATAATTAGGGCAAGGAAGCTCTCTGTCTATATATATACAACAAGAAGGAAGAAGAGGAGAAGATAATGTTGTGGTTGTTGCAGTAGAAGACAAGGGAAAGCTATATCTCCAAGTGCATCATCAGTGTTGGAAACTAAGTTGGAGTCTTGTTAATTGATTAGTGTTTACAAGCATGCACAGCTAGAATATTCTCCATCTAACGTATTATTTATATTTTTATCTTAGTTTATGTTTTGGAATAACATGGATCAAAAAGAAGTGTTGAATATGCTTCTTTTTGTCTTTTAATTAAGAATTTAGGGTTTCTGAATTAAAGGTATATATAGTTTGTAATTGTACCTTGAGTATACCAACATCTAATATATTATAAACTTATTTCATCCATGTGATCTGAATCAAAGTTAAGGTTTGTATCTTGAGTATATTAACATCTTATAAACTTTTTTCATCCATGAAGCTGGATAAATAAACCAAGTCAGTTTGAACAAGTTTCTAACTAATTACTTCAAATTAATTAGTCTCAAGGATAAGGAACAAAAATCAGTAGACAAGAAGAAAGCAAGCATTTCCAAACAAGTTACTTTATATCAATACAAAGGATTAATTAGAACATAGATATTAAAATGACGCCACATTTACTCTCAGATAATGGAGAACTACAACAGATGCTCATATGGTAACAAGATTTTCCAGCATGCAGGCCTTAGAAGTTCCTTTTTTTTAAGATGGTATGAACTCTAATTTTCATTCAATTTTTCTTTGAAAATGGACTTTAATTGGCTCTAACTCACTGTCTTCTTTCACCTAATTCTTATCAAATTCCAGCTTTTTTTCGTCTTTTCACACTCAAAGAACTCGCTCCATGCTCCATCCTTTTTTGTCCTTAACCAAATGTTTATGCATGCATTTCAATTATAAAACATGATCATATATATATATTCTAATATTTAACTAAAGTATAATGTTGTTCAAATCCCTAACCATTAATATTGTTAACTTGATGTCTTGTAGCTATTGGTGCATTGCACCAATCCTAAACTTCTTGTGATTTTCTTATCTTCTGCTTGGTTTGACTCAAGCCCTTGCTTCCTACAACCATGACAAGGGGTTCACATTTCTACATCACCTTCAACTTCAAAGCAAGCTTAAACAAATATATATAATTACCTCTTCATCAACTAGCTAGACTAGTTCAACTAGTTGTTATATATATATATATATAGGTTTCCAATAATTTCATGCAATTCATGAGGTATTACTATTTTCTTAGAAAAAACTGAGAATATCTTGATTAAACATTCACTAATCATGACCTTGATGTGTTGATAAGCTTGACATATTTCAAGTATCACATGTTTTGTAAACTTTACTTTCTATTGACCAATGATGATTTATTGGTATAAGGAAGATATATAAAATGTGTAAAAATTATTGAAAACATGATATCAGACTTAGGAGAAAGATTCTATGTCATTCTCATGCATGCATGCCTCTCTCTCATGCTCATGCATGACATGAATTGAAATTATACAAGTAAGATAACAAGGAAAGACAATAATAGAATGGCATTGAGACGTACGGCACCACAACTCCTTTTAAGGTTGAAGAAAGTCCGAAGGCTTGACTTGATCAATCAACTATATATTAATGCATGCATCGTCTCAATGTCATCATTGCTTGCTTTATGGTTAGTAATTCATATAAAAAAATTAATGAATAAAAATCACATTTACAAAAATTATCAAAAACATTACAAAACAAAAAAATATAAAAATTAAAAAAGGATCCAAAAAAATAAGTCTAATACTCTACAATAAATGACTGTTCTATATATACATCAATTGTTAATCACGTCTCTTGTTGAACAACTAGCTAGTTTCATGCTTTTTGTCTGTGATGGATGGGGGAGAAAAAGGAAAAAAATATGTGGAAGATAAGGGGAAAAAATCATGGAAGGAGATGGAGGAGGAGAAGGGAGGATGATGATGGAGGAGGTGAAATTAAAGGGAACAAGAAGATGAATAGATGATGGAGATGGAGACAGAGAAAAAAATGAAATGATTGTTTTTTCATGCCTATATGGCATGCCATGAGATTGGGGGTTTGAATCTATTTCAATTCGTGGCTTGTACACATTTTTTTGTTTTTTTCTTAAATATTAGTAAGTATGTAAGCTTTTTATTTATTTATTTATTTATATGATAAAAATTAATAAGTCACTTCAAATATGTACATTTTTTATTATTTATAATTTTCTCTTCTCTTTATCTCTATCACTTGTCTATGCTCTATTTTATTTATTTATATGATTTATCTATTTTCATAATAATAATAATAATAATAATAATAATAATAATAATAATAATAATAATAGGAAGCAATAAAAGTTCTAAACTCCTTATATTACCTAGACTGAGGTAAAGATAAAACCCAAATTGTATATAAAGCTTGATTGGCTATTAACCCCTCCATTCGCCCACGTAATGCCTATGGCTATGGAAGCTTCAGCCCAGCTATGAACAGATGGGCCATAGTTGGGCCAGGCCCATCTCTCTAGTTCAACTAGGATGCCTGAGCTCAGGCCAAACCAATTGGGCTTAGCCTATCTCATGGCAGCTCGGCACGGACCCACTAGCCTTACCTTAGCTCAATCCAGTTAGCTAGGCTTGGCCAGCTGGAATGACTGGGCTATGACTGGGCTCAACCCAAATTTACACGACATCATAATCTAGAAAAGAATCTGAAAAACTAAGTCCCCTAGCAAAATCACCTTATTCTATTGGCTTGCCTGGGATAACAAAATTCTAACTTTTGAGAACCTATTCAAAAAAGGGTGCAACCCTTCTACCACTGACACATGTACCCTTTGCCATAATAACACTGAATCAGTGGACCACCTTTTCTTAAATTGTCTCTATGCTGAGCGAATTTGGTCATTCTTCAAATGTTTATTCGATACCGAAATTCTACCCTCCTCAGTATATAACATTTGGACCAATTGGATTCCTTCTATTAATTCTCCCCTCAGAAATATCTGGGACCTTTGTTCCCGAGCCAGAGTAGTCCGTTACCTTCTTCTCTGAGCTGGCCTATGTCTCCATATAGTTGACTTTGCTGGTTTCAGATTGCTCCTCTTTTATCTTCCTTTTCGCTTTCCTTGTTCTCTGTTATTCTCATCCCTGATGAGGATAGCAGACTTCTGCTTTGTTCCAGTGTTTGTTGTATTTTCATTTGTACTTTGTTGCTTCCAGTTTACTCCTTTTTAATAAATTTATGGTTTATCCACTTTATTCAAAAAAAAAAAAATAATAATAATAATCTAGAAAAGAATACACTAGTTTGGTTGTTCATATTTTGGTCCGAACTGGTGAATCTAATTTTGTAAATCTTAGAACTCAAACTTGAGTTTTATAAAGTAATAGTTCGGTTTCAGTTCCAATGTTGTTCAGATTTGGATTCTAAATTGTTCAGTTTTAATTTTTTTATCTTATTTTTTTCAGTTCCAAGTTTGTATTTAAAAAAATTAAATTAAATTTATGTATATAATTTTTTTTAAAAAATAATTAGTCTACTTATTTTATTTCGTAAATATAAAAATATTATGGAGAGTGATATATATATATATATATATATTATATAAATAAAAATAAATAGCACATTTCTATGTAAAATTAAAACTAATTAATTAGAGGTTCATGTTTGTAATTTGCAATAATCTAAATTAGAATTTTAAAATTTCAGTTCGATTTGGTGTTTTTAATGGAAATGAGATCAGGCAGGCACTGCTCAACTGGGCTCATAACATTCACACATCCAACCAAGACATATTTTTTCAATTTTTTTTTTTTTGAGTAATGAATATATTTACGCTATCTTAAGTAATGTATTCATCTTAAGCATCGAATAATCTCAGGTGCATTGCACGTCCAATCCTCTATTTCCCCGAACCAACAGTGGTGGAACCAGAACTTACTGGTAGGGGGGGCTAAAGCTAGAGTGTAAAAGAATTATCAAATAAAATAATTACCTACAGTAAAAATAGTTCAATAATATTACTACAATTTGAATATACATATAGTGAAAAAAAACATTAACTATAATTTGAACTGCTATCGTTGTCATGGTGTATCTGATTAAAAAAAATAACTATATTTAACTAGACAACTAAACAATCATTCATTTACTCTAACATGTATATTATTATATTAGAACAACTAATTTATACTTGCCATGCCACATTATCAACTTAATTTTTTAAAATTAATAAATTGTTTTTATAAATTTTATTAATATTATTCAGAAACTTTTATTGAAAATTTGAAATTTGAATGCCACATTATCAACTTAATTTTTGTCTTAAATTTTTATAAAATTTAAAATTTTGGTAACTTTTTGAAAATAAGAAAACTTGTTAATCAGTAAAAGTATAAAAAACTTAACACTTCAACACATTATCAATTTAATTTCTTTAAAATCATTAAATTATTTTTATAAATTTTATTAATATTATTCATAAATTTTTATTAAAAATTTCAATGCCTCATTATCAATTTAATTATTTCTTTAAATTTATTAAAATTTTAGCAACTTTTTGAAAATATAAAAAACTTATTTTTAGTTAGTAAAAGTATCAAAAACCTAACATTGCAACCCATTATCAACTTAATTTTTTTAATTATTAATTTTATTAATATTATTTATAAATTTTCATTGAAAATTTATAAATAATATTAATAAATGAAATTTCAATGTCTCATTATCAATTTAATATTTTTGTTAAATTTTTTTAAATTTTAAATTTCAGCAATTTTTTGAAAATAAAATAACTTGTTTTTAATGAAAGTATAAAAACTCAACATTGCAACCATGAGATTTGAACCTAGGAGGGCTCTTATCACTAAACTCCCACCAACCACTCAAGCACATGGACATCATATGACAATTAGTTACAAACAAAATATTATATAACAATATTATATAAATAAAAACCCAACTTCATGGCTGCCGGAAAGCAACCTCACCGGAGCCGAGGAGGGGTTGAAGGCCCCGCTCACCCCCTTTGGTTCCACCACTGCACACATGATTAAGAAAGAACAAAGAAAAAAGAAAAAAAGAATATATTCAAAGAGTTTTATTAGAGAGAGAGAAGCATCAACAAGATAAATCCGAGGTAGGTACCTTTATAGTATGGTATAATGGTCATGGTGAAACAACTTTTTAATAAAATAAATAAATCACAATTTATTAGGAAACAACATAATCATAACTCTTAAATAACGATTACACAACTTTTAATGCCTCCCATCATTTTCTCTAATATAATAAAAGTAAAAACTGTAAAATTCCTCACTCACATGAAAAGACAAAAGAGGCCAGAATGCTAATTGGCCATATGGCTTACTTTATTATTATTATTATTATTATTATTATTATTATTATTATTATTATTATTATTATTATTATTATTGTTGTTAATATTTTTATTATTATTGAACATTCGGATGAAACAAAGCGGAAGATGCTTTTTAAATAAATAACATATTCATTCTCAAATTTTTTTTATATTGATTCTACATTTTTATTATAGTTTAATGCAGTGTTTCTTCTAAACTTAATCATACATTGATTTTCTATTTTGATCATAATTTTTTATTCCAGCTGAAGTTGAATCTCTAGTGAAAAAAGCATCCAAATCACACACACTAACACACACACACACACACACAGATATATATATATATATATATATATATATATATATATATATATATCAAATAATTACAGAGTAGATAGATTACAACAAAAAATCACATAAACTAAGATGTAAGAGAATAAGAGTGGAAAATATGCAATTAAACCACTAAAAAATTATTAGGCATGCATGGCAAAGAGAAAAACAAAAGAGATTTGGCAAAGCTTTCATGAAAAAAGCGCAAAAATACATTTGACCATAGTAAGTCTAATAAAAGAGAGAATCAAGATTGATGGTTCATCATCATTAAAAAAGTCATTTGTTGTAAATGGAAAAGGATAGTTCATATTTCTCTTCCGAAAGTGACCTTAATTACAAGATTTTTTATGTTAATATATCATATATGTATAATCTCCGTAGTCTATTCGTTTTTTTTTAATAAAGTGAATAAATTATGAATTTATTAGAAAATCAGGAGTTTATTTAGTTTTTACAAACTTCTTTATATTTTAATGTATGCGGCTTATTAAATATATATCTTTATGAAAAAAATATTCTCAAACAAACTTATAATGAAATAATAGAATAAAAAAAGGCACTACTTAATTAAAGCACACAATGATGATTATATATTCTTAAATTACGGAAGAAAAAACTTCATCTTAACTCAAGGAACTGCATTTACGCCACATTCAAAATTTCCATTGGCATATGGGCATGCTACCAAAGCAAAAATAAACTTATTGGACAAACAACTTATCCAAACCTCTGACGTTTGAGAACTTGGACGTTTGAAAGGGGAGAAATAAAAGATAATTTCTTTTCTTGTTGGGTTCAATAAACCAATTTTTTTTTGAAAAAAATAAATGTGGATAAACCACATATTTATTGAAGAAGAAACAACAGTACAAAGTAGAAAACTCCTCTCACCAGGGTTGAGGAGATACAAAACACAACATAAAAAACAGAAAAACGAGGAGAAAAATCTAAGTAGGCGGAAAGTAAACCAAAATTCTTTTTTATTTTTATAATAAAATAGATAAATCACACATTTATTAAAAAAAAATAAACAGTGCCATTCATTTCAAAATAGTATCCCGAATGTAACGCCGGAGATGGGATTGCAAACCTCACCTCCGGAGTTATATTTTTTTTTTACAACCCCATCTACGGGGTTGCATTCAGGACACTATTTTCAGGATTAATAGTATTATTAAAAAAAAAATTGCACAAATCTAACAGCATTGGAGAATATTAAAGAAAACTCAAAACTACAAGGTGATAATAAGTAGCAGTGACACTGTTAAAATATAGAAGCAAATCCACTCCTAGGTTAGCAGGGGAAAAAAATTTAAATCTCTTTATATATATAATTTAAATGTTTCACATAGACCGATGGTCTCTTGGCTTATTAACACTAAGTCTTTTGCATAAAATTCTTTCGGAGAGACCTAAGATTAAAACTTACATATGGTGAAGGGTACAATATTGTTGAACTTGCAGGTGCACTTCACATAATTAGAGCACTTCTCTGACTATTAACCTTAAATAGAGGTGCTTGTCGTCTAGTGTAAAAAAAATATTTCATACAAAAAAATATATAATATAATTAAATAAAATTAAAATTCTTTTTTCAGGCCGGTTGTGCACAAAAATAAAAATAAAGAAATAAATTAAACCAAAGCACTCATAACAACTTAAATATTCCTCGACTAACTAATGAACTACATTTTTTTTTAAAAAAAAATTAAAAATAAAAAACAAAAAACAAAAAAATGAACTGCACTAATTAAACACTCCATTCTATAATTTAATCATATACAGTACACAAAAAAAAAAAAGAGCTGTCTTTCTCTTTTTCTCTTCTTGCATCAACTTGGATTTGTGATCCAGTGGTTAACCAAAAACTTTACTTTTTCTTTTTTGTGCATAAATAAAAACACTCTGTATACACTTGAACTCATTCATACCAAATTACAACTTTTCTTTTTTTTAAAATAAATGTGGATTTTGGGAATAATCCACATCTTGATTTTGTCATAACTTAACTTTTTACTTTTTCTTTATGTGCATATATAAAACAGTCTGTATACATGACTTGAACTCACGTCCCTAGCATTGTACGTTAGATCACAAACCAAAGAAGATCAATATATGGACCTTGGATCACCATCACAAACCAAAGAAGATCAAAATATGAACCCCGGATCACCGGCCACCGCTACCCCCACCACCACCACTCCACAATCCAAAGATGATGAATGTCTGACAAGGAAAGAATTCCTAGATATAGACAATGCAATCCGAAACCAAGACTTACGATTCTTACAAAAATATGTGAAGGGTGCTTCAGAGCATGATGTCCGGCGGGTAAACCTCTCCGAGGACCCACTCCTTAACGTAATGATAGCCTATGACAGCATTAAGGATGACATCTTGTTCAGTCTGATCAACATGATGACGTCCGAAGCCTTGGAGGCGAAAAACGAGGTTGGCGACACAGCTCTACACGTGGCAGCGGCCAAGAACCGACAGAAAGTGGCCAATTACCTCTTAGAAAAAAATTCCAGGCTCAAGTACCAGAGAAACAAGAAGGGTGAGACACCACTCTTGAAGGCCGCTCTTTTTGGTAGCACCGAGACTTTCGACAGCCTCCTAGATCGTGACCGCAACATGATCTTTTCCAGAAATAATCATGGGGCCAGTGTTCTTCATTGTGCCATAGTAGGCAATAATCCAGGTATATATATATATATATATATATTGATCCATCTGTTTATTAATAAGAGTTGGTATGAATTAATAATGAAAAAAAAATTCTTTTTATTTGTAGACCTCGCTTTAAAAATAGCACAACTTGAGGAAAGTTTGATGACTAATAGAAATGATATGGCATTGACCCCTTTACAACTCATGGTCACCATGCCAGAAGTGTTTCAAAGCAGCCCGAAGGGGCCTATGGAATCATTAATTTATGCAAGTCAGTACTCTTTATCTTATATCTTTAATGTACCAATATGAGATTTATTTTATTTAACCGTCATGTGGTTTTTTAATCTTCATTTAATGTGGATTTTATCAATATTTATCAAAATTACTTTACGTTATTTATTTATTTCAAATGAACCCTCATTCTCCATCGTTTAAATTAATATTCTCTTAATATTCTTCTTTATTTTTGGTAATTTATAAGTTATAATTTCAAATTATCTTTTCAGAAAAAATATATATATTGTACTCAAGCCATGCTACATTGTTAATAATTACAAGCTATTTACAGAATTAAAAAAATATAAAATGAGAAAAATATTTGTAATGCAACTGCATTATGCAAGTGTTTTACTAAATTTTAATAAGTAGGTGCTAAAGCATAAGCAAGCCATTGGATGGGTGCTAGCAACATACAATTTTTTTATTTTTTATTTTTTATAGATAAAATGGATAAACTAATATTTTATTAAAAGGGCAACATACAAAATTCTCTATAATCTTTTAGCATATATATATATATATATATTCGCCATTTCAGTTATTCCACTGAATAGCCACAATGAATCAAATGAATCTGGGAAAGAAAGAGATGAAGAGACGCCTTACAAGCCCAAAGACTCCAAACAATTTAAACCCTGGGTAAATTAATGAAGTTTCGTTACTTATATATCTTTTTATTTTTATTTTAAAATTTATTTCATAATTTTAAAAAATATTTTTTAATGTTTTTTAAATTTTTATTTTATTTTCATGAATAAATTGTGAAGGTCGAGGCTAATGAGGATAATGCAGAAAGTGCCAAACTTCTTAAAGAATCAGCGGCAATGTCTAGCAGAAAATTTTTGAATAATTGTCAATGCTTTGCAGTCAAGGGTGCCTTTCAAGTGCAGTTCTTTATTATATATATTTTGAAAAAAATGTGAGTTTCAACTAAAACAATGCTGCATATAACAATTAAATACATATCTAATCTAGCATTATTTATTTTATTCTTTTATTAATAAAATATTCGTCATGATTTTAGTTTGTTTTAAATTTAATTTGCTTAATATCATTTGTATTGTTGGTGTAGCAACTATGAATAATGAGTGACAATGGCCTTTTTATATGAATATAAACAATACTAAATAGTACTGGAATCCGAATATATAGTATGTACAGTATGAGAATAGTATAAGAATCCCGGGTGAACAGTATATGAATCATTGGTATAGCAACTAATTGATCTACTTAATCATTGGTCTAGTACGGTTATTTTAGCATAAAAAGGGGCGTAGGGGTTTTATACCCACCAACTAATAATTATGTGTTGTGACTAAGAAATTTTTATGTTGCATATTTATATTCACAAATATTTTGATATGATAACTTGCAAGGGTTTTTAAGAAAGATTAACAGTTTTTTTCTGAAATTTATAATTTTCGTTTTTAGGGGTAACTTGTATATGCACCATTATTTGAGAATATATATTTATATATTTATGTATATATATATATATATATATATATATATTAAATGAAACATATATGTAGATGTTATTATGTGCGAGTACTTAGACTAAGCCATTATATATAGACGAAAGTCATAAAATATTACATAAATTTTATATTAAAAACTACACTCTTCGGTTGCATTTACATGCCCACTTCAACTAATTAAAGTTTATTAAAAATTTGTTAAATTTAATTGTAGTCTTAAATTTATAAAAAGTTTTACCAAATACCCTAATTTTAAAATTCATTAAACTTTTATTAATTTTTTATAATTTATTTATTTTTATTCTCAATGAAAATAGTGTTTTTGTTTGCCAAAAAAGTATTAAAACATATAGTAGTATATTAGAAATAAATGTAATATTGATAAAAATTATTTAATATTTCATAATTTTTAAAAAGAACATATACAGCCAAACCCCTTAAAAAAACATGTAAACAAGATAGAAGGGAGTATATTTTTCTGCCTCCTCCTCACCTACGGTGAGCGATGAAACTGCTTTTATCTTGACGTCAGTTTTAGTTCCATAAATCATGGTTTATCACGTTTAATTCAGATAGAAGGGAGTATATTATTTTTAACCTTTATAGATTTGATGCACTTAATTGGCCAATATGATAAGGCATGTAATTAATTCAAACTTTTGAATTAGTGGGTGTGTATATATATATATGTCATATTTGGCCCGGATGCCAGTTGGGCACCACAAGATTAAAAGATGAGAAAAAAAAAATTGCGGAGAGACTACAATAATTGAAAGATAGAAATAAACATAATTTTTTTTAAAAATCTTTAATAATATACTTTCATGTTTTAAACGTCCATGATTAACTACTTTGAATTGAGCAGTGTTCACAAGGATAAAGGAGCTTGAAGATCAAAAGAACAAGCATGCACAAACCATGAAGCTTATTGCATACCTTGCAAGAGATCAGAGTTTCTGGGATTTCATCCAGTATGGAATGTTCAAGAAAAACAAACCTCGGGGGATGACGACTACCGCCAACATGACAGCGGCAATAATGATTTTGATGAATTTGACTTCGATTTAAATGCTCCAATTGACTACCAAAATCCTCCATTAATTAATTATTCATTTGAAAGAACTACTAGTAGTCTCCAGAAGGAAAAGAATTTGATTCCACCTTCTAATTTAGAGAAAAAGGATGCGTTGATTTGGATACAAACGAATTTGTTAATCGAGCAAAACAATTTGATTAAAGAACTCAAGAAGGAAATCAAAAGTAAAAAGGAGCCTGAATCATTACCAAGATGGACTGAATCACCTCTCATAGTTGGTGCGAAGATGGGGCTACATGATTTTGTGGAACAAATTTTGAAGGTGTGTATATATATATCATTTCAAGTATTTCTTTTGGTTTTCGTATATAGCTTTCATGTTATTTCATTTCTCCTCACATTTTTAAATGAATTTATGAATCATCTAAAGAAAAAAAAAATAAAAATAAAAAATTCTTGAAGGTATGCCCGCAATCAGCTCAGGTCAAAGACCTAGAGGGGAGAAATGTCCTACAAGTTGCCATTAAACACGGTCATGTGAAGATTGTGAAGATTATAGCTGAGATGATAAAAGGACCTAATCCGGAGTTACCATCTTGGTTGTTGTCCGACGTTAAAGGTGACAAGAGTGAGGAGTTGTCTTCTTGCACGTGGTTGTCGGCCATTCATCAAAATGACGAGAAGAAGGAAGATGACGAGAAGAAGAACACTATCCTGCATTATGCTGCTGGAACAACCATCAAACGCGAAGGATTGACACTGCAGATGCTGCAGGAGATCAAATGGTTTGAGGTTATAAGAGACATAGATTTACATTTATATTTACTTCTTTTATATATATATATATATATTCACATGATATATAGTATAAGATTTTTGTTATTGTATATATTTACACAGATGGTGAAGAAGCTGCTCCCAAAGGATATGGTGTACAGCAGAAACATAAAAGAGAAGACAGCTCAAGAGCTGTTCGACGAGAACCACTCCGAGATGGTGAAGAGCGGAAGGGATCAGCTGATGGAAATAGGAAAGACATGTTCAGGTCTCCTTGCAGCAGTGGTGTTCGCCACTAGCTTCAACATTCCCGGAGGCAAAGACTCGGACAATAGCGCAAAAAACAACATGACTAATACTGAAGGAAACCATTTCAGTAACGAGTCAGTGGGTTTCAAGGTGTTCACTCATGCGTATATGATTGGGTTGTCCTTGGCGACTTGTTCTCTTATTCTCTTCTTATCTTTCCTGACGTCTAACTATAGCTCTGAAGCATTCAGGAAATCACTTCCGACCAGGTGTATATTGGCAGGTGTGTCCTTCTTCTGTGCCTTGATGGCTCTTCTGGTGGCTTTCGTATGCAACGCATACCTTACTATTTATGGAGGGCGGAAACCTAAGGCTGAGGACTTGCTACCACTCATCCTTGAGCTCACTGGCTTCCCATTGTTGTGGGCCGTTGTTTGGTTTTTTGGTGGCTTTGGCTCTGGATTTTTGGATTTCATTTTAAAAGAAGTTCCGCCGATGATAAGTGCTGTCATGCACACACGCACACACAGTATTGACGTACACTTACCAGTACCATTGTTTGGTGTTAAGTTTGTGATGAAGGCTGCTTGGATTTGGCTTCTGATTTTCATTTTATTTTTATAATCCACAGTCTTCTTTTTCTTTTCTTTGGATTGTATCAATGAATTAAGATTGGATTTTTATATCAACATATATATTTGGGTTTTAATACCTCCTAATTTATTTATTTATAAATATATATATATATATCTAATTTTTACAAAAGTATAATATCCAGTTTAGTCTCTTTATTATTTTAAAATTTCTCTTTAGTTCCACTAATATTTTTTGTCATCATCAGAAAGCCCCTCCATTTTCAAGTTTGAAAAAAAAAAAAATCCCTCCTACTAACGGCCTTTCGTTTGTGAGACTAACGTGTCATTTTTATGATTAAAAAATTAATAAAATAGAGGAACTCCTAAGGTTGAAAAATAAAGAGGAATTAAAGGTCATTTGAAATAATAGAGGGTTAAAGCCGGGTATAATATAATTTTTAATTGTGAACAATGCCACATCGACCTGCATAAAATGAGAATTTGACTGGTGTTAGGGAGGTTTGATCCTAAAAGGATAATAGGAGGGACTTTCTAAGAGGGCAAAAATATTAGACTGAACATGATGGCGGCAAGCTGTGTCTAGATGGTTTTCTTGCGCTCAACACATTCATTTTTCTTGTCTTGTTGTCTTTTGTTTTATACCTCATCTCTGGTGAGAGGATTTCTTCAATGTTCCC
The DNA here is from genome assembly GCF_009730915.1 of Dioscorea cayenensis subsp. rotundata. Taxonomy (NCBI): domain Eukaryota; kingdom Viridiplantae; phylum Streptophyta; class Magnoliopsida; order Dioscoreales; family Dioscoreaceae; genus Dioscorea; species Dioscorea cayenensis. The sequence continues at coordinate 13,482 of NW_024087620.1, read as the reverse complement.
TGTTTGTTTTCATTCACGTGGTTTATCCACTTTATCCAAAAATAATAATAAGACAACTAAAGAATCATTTTTAAATAATAGAGGGACTAAATTGTATATTATTTTTTTACAAACATAATCAAGAAGATTAAAAGTGAATAACACTTGAAAATCTTAAAAAACCCAAAATCAAAGTAACCAAGAATTTCACAACGGTAAGAAACTTAACCAAATTAAGGACCTCATTCTGTCTCAACAAGCACTAAAAATTAACTAACTTCATACTTGGACTCAACAGTTTGATTTGGCATGCTAATTATTTTTTGTCTTTATAAGATAAATAAACAATTTGCATGCTTTAAAATAAAAGAAGAAACAATATGAAACTTACATAGGATCATATAATAACAAATTTAAATTACACAAAATTTTCACTAAATCGACTCAAAAGTTAGGTTTTTTACTAATAACTCAAAAGTAAGTTGATAAATAATTTTGAGTAATGACTAGAATAAGTTTATTAATTTTATTTATCATAACTATGTATACAGTAAAGGATTATTAATCACAAGATTCACAATTGCCAACTATTTTATCTTCTTATTTTAAAAATAAATAAATACAAAATCACTCACCTCAATTTAAATAAAAATAAAAAGTGAATATGTAAACATATGACATGGTAATGATTTTTGCATTAAACAAAACTTGTGCTGTGTCACTTGTAAGTTGTCTTGATAGAAAATTTTTAGGGGAAAAAAAACTAATTTTTCACTGGAAAGATAACGGCTAGATATCTCACTTATTTTGAATAAAAAGTAAACATATCTCTGATGTCACAATATTTTGCTTCAAGAGTTTATACTGTTTACTAGTGACTTGTCAAACAATCACTCTTAAATTTAAGGTGGATTTTCTTTATATAACTCCCTCAGTGACAATTTTAATGAATAGCTACGATTAACTAGATTTTAAATTTCTCATATCACACAAATATCAATATATTACTCAAACAATAAAAATACAAAACAGAAGAAGTAAGCTTGTTTAAATTGAATGTTATATTAAAAACAATAACAGTGATAAAAAATTGAATAATATGTAAGCTTTATAAACAATTGTCGAAGGAATTCATACATTAAATTTGAATGTTTTGTATGTCATTCACGCCACATTAGAGCTCTGTTAGTGTGATATTTAGTAAAGATTTTGGGTTTAAATTATGTTATCCATCGTGGTAGCGGTGGTTGTTCTTAGTTTTGTTAATTACTTTCGTTATGCATCCACTATTCGCGTGGTAATAGCTCTAATCTGATGTTATTCTTGTCTTTTCCTTACGCTGATTGTGGCCCTATACTTGTTTTCTTTTCTCAATAAAATTTGTAATTTATTCATTTAATAGTGGGTGGTAGTGGGTTTTTAATTATAGGACATGGAACTCAAAATCATATTAATGATGTCATTGAGAGTGAGGTGCACAAGTTGAAGAAGAGTTCAATTCCCGATCCAGTACACTACACCTGAAATAAATGGATAAACCACAGAGTTTATTGAATGGGACTATACAAAGTAGGAATCTTCTCTCACCGAGGTGAGAGGAGAAAGCGGACATCAAAGACGAAAGTAGAAACGAGGAGATCTAGGTAGGCGGAGAGACACCGTCTTTGACGTCGCGCCTTCCCTAGAAAGACATCGAGGCAACATCCTGAAAGGCGACATTAGGGTCAGAGTCTATCCAAGAGTTTTGGGCCTATGGCTACCGAGGGAGGTTGAGAGCTAACGATCTCGTAGAGGAAGCTTCGTCGAGAGCAGTCTGTGAGTGCGCCAGCCTATCGATGAACTCAAGAGAGCAGCATATTAGCACTTTTTAAACATAATGTTGTGGAAGCGCAGCGCATTTGACTAGAAAAATACTGCGTGTTCGTTCGACGAAATGTTCCACAAGAGTGCACGGGAGAGCAAGGCCCCAGAGTGACACGGTGCTCGCGTGAGGGTTGTTGTAGCCAGTGTTCCACAATAAAGTAATTGATTGAGGTGAAAGGATTTAAATCTAAAAGTTTGAGAATAAAATGCCCAAATACTGGCTTTACAGAAATAATCACGCAGTTGGAGAAAGAGATGATTCAGCCTCGGGAGGCGTTATGACAGCGAACCGCAGTGTCCGAGGAAAAATAGGAGTATTGCACCCCTTTCAAAGAGATTTGTGAGAGTAAGGGTGCAGTCTCCGACCAAGCAAGCAAGAAAGGATAATCTAGGACAACGAATTTCTTTCCAAAGAGAGAGTGATGTGAGCCGCGCAAGCCACCATCAATAAGGAATCGGTAAAAGATTTGACCGCGTGAAATCATTTCATACTAGAAACCAGGGTAGGAGTGCCAGTCTGATTGTAGAGAACAGTCGGATAATATCCAGGAAAGAGAAGATAACGTGTCACGTGAGGCAGGCAAATAACGTTTCAGGACTATTTAGATAAGTTGTGAAAATTCGCGAATGTGTCCTCCCGTGAGGAGTACATAGCGAGAAGAGAGTGACGACATCGCACAAGAACAAGTCCCGGCGTACCAGCGATCAAACCAAAGGGATGTGGTGGAACCACTCGGCTACATTCCTTGATGATCGCGTTTAGCATTTGATATATATATATATATATATGTAATTAGTGAAGTTAAATGAACCAATTAACAACTTGAGAATCTAATCCAACCTAGCAATCCCTTAACACACAAGCAAACAAGCTACCTAAAAGAAAGACATGGAAAACCACCATTCAGCAAAGACCGTGGTGCGTCCTAAAGCTAGCTTATAGCTGTTGATTCTCAATTCACACACACATCAGCCTTTGTGCCACTGTGCATATAGACGGCCTCTTCTTAAATTAAGTATATATAGATAGCAATGCATGCAGAAAATAGAGAATTAAGCTTGATTTATCAGCATAATATCTCTGTGGGCAACTTCCATACGTCAACATCCACACCTCCCCAAAGACTTACCTCACGATAGGAAGAATACCGAAAGATAAAGAATGCTAATCCGGAAAGGAGACCTGAACGACCTCTCAACATGCATATAGACAAACCAGTTAACAGATCAGGAGATTATCTCCTCCATGTACTCACTGCATCCACAGGCGACCGACCGCCTGTAATCAAGATTAGTTCAGCATTGGTGAGGCCCTGGAGCGCCTGCTGGAGGCAAGAAACCAGTTGGGAAGAGACACCGTCCTACCATGTAAGTGCAAAGTGCTAGACTGACCTCATCGCTGCCAGAGGACGATCTTGAAAAACAAGGAGCTCCTCAGTATCACAAACAGCAGCTAGAGATACCACTCCACAAAGCGCTCTTTGGCTTAGAGAAAGCATGTATTTGGGGAGCTCGTCTACGCACGCTAGCACGCCAATTTGTGAATGCTAGAAGGGGATGGCCCAATGTTCTTCACTGTGCTATCATGGGCACAATGCTGGTATGCATAGGGCTTCTTGCGTCCAGGAGAGAGAGAACATCTATTTGTGTGCTTGTATTATTACATATTTTGTTTTTACTTTTTATTTTATTTCTCTGTGGATTTCAGAGCTTGCTTTGGAGATAGCACAACAGTTTTCAGATTTGATATTTGAAAGGAATTTCAAGAGCAGTAACTCCGCTGCACCTGATTATCTACCATCAAAGCCTTCCGGAGTGCCACACAGTTGGGGTTTGTGGGAATCACTTATCTACGCATGTTAGCATCCCTTAATCGATCTTCTCTCTCTAGTTATACATCATACATAATTATCTTGTTCTTTGTTGAGGAGTTTGTGTGTGATTAGGGTTTCCCATTGGAATTATGAGGAGAGTTCATCTAAGATTTATTCAAAGGGAATTACAGAGGAGATGAAGAGAGCAAAGATGACAGTTCCCACTACAACCTTGGTAAAGTTCGGGCATTAGTTCACGATCAATTTGAAGTAGCCCAGTCGCGCTGTTCTAGACTAGAGAAATTAGTAATAGAAACTAATATATATATATATATATATATCCTTTTTGATGAGACAAAACCAGAAGGATGGTGAACTATGTTGATGGTGATGGTTGATTAGAGAAGACATGGGTGTTGGCATGGAGCTCGGAAAGCGTATGGAAAGCAACCATGCTCAAGGATGGCTGTGACTGAGCGTGGACCATGCTGAGAATGGAGAAAAGCAGCAACACTTGAACCAGGGGCATTGAAGTAATTCCACACTTTGTAGTGGAGTAATATAATATAGTATCCTTGTTTTTGAGGGTTGTTAACCAATGGGGTTGAGTGCTAAGGTAGGTTGAGTGACCAGATTAGTAAGTAGAAATCTTTGTTTTTGTTTGACATTTTAGATGTTTTGTCTTGTGATAATATAAAAGGATAATGAGAGACCAAGTATGACAAGGGCTTTATCGATGAGCGTCTTTTTACTCTCGGTGTATCATCTTGGTCACTAGACTCTCTCATTCCTTTTGTATCTCTTCTTCTACATTGTTTTTACTCTCAGGGTATTACGAGGGAGGTTCTTAGTTTTGCTCTCCAACATTGTAGTATCGAGCTTGTGTGGAGCGATGGCGGGTGCAGACACGGTGAGCCTCTCACAACCTGTGTTCCCGTCTTCAAAGGAAGACTACAGGGCGGTGGCGCTTGAGGGTAAGCAGGTGTTCCGGTCTCAAGAGCTGTGGGAGCTCGTTGAGAAGGGCGTGCCAGAAAGAGAAGAGGAAGCAAAGGCTAGGGAGACTAAGAAGAAGGGCGCGAAGGCCCTATGTCTCATCAGCGAGGCGATCCGGCCGGACCTATCTTTGGATCGGATTAAAGAAAGCGAGAGACAACACACGTGAGCATGGGAGATTGTAAAGAATGTATGCCAAGGTGCTCGAAGATGATGGCCGTGAGAAAAACAAGCGTTGAGGGGCAAAGCTTGAGACACTTCAAATGGAGGATGGTGAGAGCATTCAAGCACTACCTATCAGGGTGAGTGTGATTGTGAGATGCGGGTGAGGCTCTCGAACATAAGCTCACTCGAGATTTGAGAGGTGGTATCTAAGTCTTCTTGCATGACTGGCCCCAAATTTGATTTACGTGGTCGATTGCTATGGAGGAGTCTAGAGACATGTCGACAGCTTACCCTCGATGAACTCGGTGGTTCTCTTCAAGCTCATGAAATCGGGGAGTAAAATAGATCATTGACTAAGAAAGTAGAGAAGGCTTGGGTTGTCAGAGGCCAGGAGAGCTCAACTTCAAATGTTAAAGAGAGAAATCTGGTGCTATCACGGGATGGAGTCCCACTCGGGGAAGGGAAGGGTTTCGCTCGGAGGAGAGAGGAGAAGGCGGGGAGTTCGTGAGGGATGGAGTGGAGATAATCAGGGCAACATACAATGCACTATAGCATGTAAAATGCGGGCATGTAAAAGAAATGTGAATCTCGAGAGAGAAGGGAAAGCGGGCCGAGAAAGGAGCTTCAATGGTTGCACGGAAGACGAGGAGAGCTGAGTATCATTCATGGCTAATAGCGCACTGGGTGAAGTCATCAAATGAAGTGTGGTTAGTGGACAACGAATTAGTTTCTAACCACATGGTAGAGAAAAGGGGCCTTGTTTGTGAGTCTTGATGAATCTAGGACAACATCACGATCCGGTGGCAGTGCCCAACCAAAGGAGATGAGAAGGTACTCGGAGGTGGGGACTGTCACACTAAGTACTGAAAGAATGGAAAGCCTAAGTGCATTCATGGAGTGCAGATTTGGTTCCGGACTTACACAACTCTAGTTTGGGATGCACTCTAGCGAGAAGTTTTCGATTAACTCGGTGAAGAAAGATGTGTTGATCAGGGGAGGATAAGGCGGGAGAGGTACTCATTGAGATACAAAGGGAAACAATAATATATTTCCGCTGGATCTCAACAAAGTTGGAGGAGTTAATGTGACACAGAATGTTCGAGACCTCATCGATGGCGGCATCAGCGGTTCGGGCATCTAAATTATAGAAATGCAGGTCTTTAGTGAAAAAGATAATGGGCGTAGGATTGCAGAGGTAAAAGATGGGCCTTGAGTGTGAAGTTTGTGCTATTGGGGAAGCAAAGCAAGGAAGGATTTTTCCTGCGGTGAAGTCAAGGAGGAACCTCGGCTGTTTGCAACTTGTCGATGATGGACTGTGCGGACCCATGAGTGTGAGACTCTACGGGAGGTAACAAGTTCTCTCTTGTTTGTGGATGATTTTAGTAGAAAATGTTGGGTTTATTTCTTGAAAGCGAAGGAGGCCTTTGAGGCATTTTCGAGAAGGTTTTCACATGCTTGTATGAGAGAAGCAGGGAAGGAAATTAAAGGTCTTGAGGAGTGACCGCAGGAGGGAGAATTCACGTACTCGTGTCTTCACGAAAATCACTGTGATGAGCTCGGCATTGGGAGGGAGTTCTCGGCAGCCCTACACACCTTGACAAAAGCAGTGTGGTAGGCAGCAGGAACAGGACACCATGGTCGAGATGGCAAGGTGTTTGCTGGAAATGTGGAGGCTCCCGGCGGAGGTCTGAAAGTTTGGCGGCGATCGCTTCATCGGTGTATTTGATCAGCAGGGAACCAACACAAGCGATGGCGACAAAACACCCTATGAGGGTGTGGCATGGAGATACACCAAATGTAGAGTCCCCTAAGAACCTTTGGTTGATGTGCTTTTTGCACTCACTCCCTCTCGGAAGCTACAATAGACTGGATGAGAAGTCAGAGACTTGTGTTTGTGAGACTCTTGTCCGAGGGATCAAGCCTATAAACTCTCACGATCCTATTACATCCAAGGTGACCATTAGCGGGGATGTAATATTCCCGCAAAAAATTCCCGTTGGAAGTGGAATTCTAACGATTGAGTGGACCCTTGATGACCATGATGAAGATTTCGGATGACAAAGAGGGAATGAAGATACACGCAATGGTGATGATGGAGGCACACATGAAGGAACAACAACAAGTGGAGGTCAATCAAGATCCAGTGAAGACACAGTTAGTCCAAGTGCACTGGAAGAGGCTACTAATGATTCGCACCAAGGAAGATGAGAGACAGTGATATCTATGATAATTGTAACTGCAAGCTTCATGTATGTCTGAACCTCAAGATTACAAGAGGCGAGCAGAGGCTCGAGGAATGGCGAGGCCATGAGTGCGAGAACTAATAGCAATTGAGCAACCATACGATGGGACATGACTGAATTACCTCACAGGAAGAGGCCGTTGGATGGAGGTGGGTTCTACGAGACAAAAAGTATGGTCTTGATGGTGAAATTCCTAAGGCACAGAGCGAGGTGACAGTGGCTAAAGTCACATCCGGCAGTATGGTGCAGATTATGAGGAGGTCTTCTCACCAGTGGCAAGGCTTGAAACAGTGAGACTCATTTTGGCTCTAGCTGCTCAAGCGCGACATCCAGTGTACCATTTTGATGTTAAATCAGCGTTTCTCAATGGAGAAATCATTGAAGAGGTCTATGTTGCTCAGCCTGAGGGCTATATTGTTGAAGGGAAGGAGCATATGGTGTATCGGTTGAGGAAGGCGCTCTCAGGCTCAAGCAAGCGCCCGAGGCGTGGTATGTGGGAAAGATCGATGCTCACTTCAAGCAACATGGATATGTGAGGAATGAGCCCGAGACATACTGCTTTGTATAAGAAGGAGGATGAGGAAGAGACAGCTGTATACTCATTAGTCTCTCGTTGATGACATTGTATATGCAAGCGGTTGGAGGCTCACGATCAATCAATTTAAAGAAGAGATGATGGGGACCTTTAACATATACGATATGGGTTTGGTGAGATTCTTCTTGGGTTTGGAAGTACATCGACTGTCCAATGGTATCTACATCTCATAGAGGAGATACGTGGAGGACTTGCTAATTTAGCTAAACATGAAGCAGTGTAAACATTGGTACACCCATGAAGTCAATGATAAGTTGCTAAGTGGAGAAGCTGGTGATTACATTGATCCAACAATGTATAGAAGTTTAATTGGGAAGCTCCTCTACATTGTACACACCAGGCCAGACATTTGTTATCGCGGTCGATCTCCTCTCAAGGTTTATGAGCAAAGCACTACAAATGATCATCTCATAGCAGCAAAGAGAATTATCAAATACTTGGCAGGAACAACAGATTATGGTTTGTTTTATTCACAGGAGAATGATGCATGTTTGGAAGGTTTTACAGACAGCGATTGGGGGTGGATCCTTGTGTGATCGAAAAAGCACATCGGGGATGTAGATTGAGGTTCAAGTGCAATTGTTTGGGGATCGAGGAAGCAAGACATTGTAGCACTCTCCACAATAGAAGCGGAGTATGTAGTTGCAACCTCTGCAGCATGCCAACTTGTGTGGATCAAGAGAATTCTCAGTGACTGTGGGAAAGGTTTAACAGCATCCAATGTCTTATGGTGTGATAACCAGTCAACGATCGCTGTGGCAAAGAATCCAGCATTACATGGAAGAACTAAACATATAGATGTAAGGTTTCATTTTATCGAGGTGCAGTAGGCGAGGGGTTGATCACGCCAAACTACTGCACCTACAAAAGGACCAACTGCGGATATCTTTACTAAACCGTTACGGTGGAGAGCATAGTAAATTTCGAGCACTAATGGGAGTCCACAGGCTCCAACCAAGGGGGAGTGTTGATGGTGATGGTTGATTGAAGAAGACATGGGTGTCGGCATGGAGGCTCGAGCGTATGGAGAAGCAACCATGCTCAAGGATGAAAGCTGTGGTGGCGTGGACCATCTTGAGAATGGAGAAACCCTGACAACACTTGAGACGGGGGCATTGAAGTAATTCCACGCGGTGAGTGGGTAGTATAATATAGTATCCTTGTTTTGGGGTTGTTAACCAATGGGGGTTAGTGCTAAGTGGGTTGGTGACCAATAGATTAGTAGTAAAATCTTTATCATTTTGTTTGACATTTTAGATGTTTTGTGCTTTGTGATAATATAAAAGGATAATGAGAGACCAAGTATGACAAGGGCTTTATCATCGGGAAACGTCTTTTACTCTCGGTGTATCATCTTGAGTCACCAAACTTCTCTTGATTCTTTGTGTCTCTTCTTCTATTGTTTCTGTGAGTTATTACGGGGAGGTTAAGCGGCTCTCCAACGGTGTAGCTAATGTGCTAAAATCCTTACCGTCTCTATAAAGCAGCTAGATAGCGAAAACTTATCCTTGCTCGATTGTAGATTTAGGTGTAGGCACTCTCAAGTAGATTTAACCTTTTCCTCATCGAGCCTCACCGTCCTTAGCACTAATAATAATTCTAGGAAAACAACTTTATCATGCAAAGGAACACTTCTTTAGATTAGCATATAGCTTTTCTTGTTGTAAAACCAAAACGCTTTTATATATACTCAACATGCTAATCTAAAGTTATTATGTAGATTAGAATGTCAGTCAAAATAAACTACCACAAATTTTTCAATATAAAAGCCATAGAAACATGGTTCATTAAATCTCCTTAAAGTACTAGGTGCATTAGTTAATCCAAAAGGCATTATGAACTATTCATATAAACCATATTTTATTTAAAAGTTTTCCACTCATCATGTTCAACATCTCTAATTTGATGATATCCACTCTTTAGATCGATTTTTGAAAACACACAAGAGCCACATAATTTATCATTGTGCCATATAATCTAGGAATAAGATGTTGTGTTTTAGGTTGTTTTTGTTGATAGCTCATTTGACCGACACACATTCTTCTTAGAACTAAGACGGAACTGCATATGGACTCATATTCTCTCTAACATACCCTTTGACAAAAGTTCTTCAATTTGAATTTTAAGCTCCCTAGTTCTTCTCAAGTACTTCTATAGATTAATTAGAATGGTTTCACTGGGTATGAAATCAGTTTGATGTTCTTGTGGACCTTGCCGGGGGATGATTGGACTGCCTCTTTTATTTGTCTCATAAAACCTAGTTAATTGTAACCATGTTTGCTTTACCCTTAATCCTTTCTTCTTCTTCTTCTTCACCTTGCTGGGAGCTTTTCTAGAGAGTTCCGGAGGATTCCGGAGCCATCTCGTCATTGTCTCCTTCTTGGCGAGCGTACACCCCATGATCTCTCCTCCTCCATTCCTCCATCTCTTTTCTTTCTCTTCATTCTCAACTTGATCTTACTCCTTGGAAGTTGAAGAAGAGGTCGTCAAGTCACGAGTTCGGTATCCACCGTAGTCTTAGCATGGAGGCGGGAGAATGGAGATCAAGTGGTGTGATCGAGCGTTTCCCAAAGGCTAAGTGGGCTCTCTCTCTCTTGGTGATGGTAGGTGAGGTATGCTATAGTCTTGGGAGAATCTTGTGTTTATGAAAATCTTGAGCTTGGTGGTAGATTATTTCTAATAAATATTCATGTTTTGAGGAGCTCTTAGTGGGTGATCTATGCTCTCATGTCTATGGTTGCCTTTGATGATGATGTTTGCATGAAGCTTCACCATCTTGATTTGTGTTTGGCTTATCCTTGCATGGAGCTATATATTTATATTTACATGAACAATGGCTATGAGTGTGTGAGCTATATATATGTATGTTTACATTTTCATGCAAGAGACTAAATAGTTGGTCATACTTGAACCACTCCTATAGGTTTAGATCACTCTTGTGTCCTTTGATACCTCAAGTTCATGGCCTCCAAGGATGTATATTTATATATGTTTACACACATGAAACCACCTCCATATGTATATACATATATGTTTGAAGCCACTCATACATGTGCAAGAAACCATGTTCTATTTGCATGAAACCTTATGTTTACACCCTTGAATGTTAGCTTATGATCCATGCATTGGTGTATGAGTTTTCATGAATACACCTGCCTTATATACATATATATAGTGTGTTTATTTACTATGTGTGTGCATGACAATAATACTTAAATGGCATGCAACTCTGTTGTGATAAATTGAAATAGTTATGTATTGATAGTAAACCACTATGTTGGTAGGGCATGAGTTGTGTTCATTTAATTATAACATTTGATGTTTTTTTTTTTTCTGTTGGTTCCTTTAGTCCTTGAGTTCTAATTTGTGTGTTTGAAAGACCATGCTTTGTAGTAGAGTGTTGGTATTTAGACTAGCTTATCTTTAGCCTTTGTGCTTGAACACTTCAGTATTCATGTCTATTTGGTTTTGGTTTTTTTGTGGATTATAGGACCACCTTGAGCATCATCTTGTTTCTTTTGAATTTAGGAGATCACCAAGTAAGTAATCCCTTGAACTCTGTTTAGTTGTTTAATTTTTGTGTGAATTTCTATTCTGTTTAGACAGCCTTTAATTATTAATGTTTATCTTTTTTTGTAATCCTATTTACATCCACAAAAACCTTAAGGTTAATAAATGCTTGAATCTTTGGTACCTGCCATCAACTTAGATTATCTATTTATTATTTGGTTATATGTTTATTCCTTAAATATCCACTTGCCCTTAGGTCCTTGCCTACCTCCTTCCTAAAATTGTTACCATCCTTGTTCTGACATTGTTTCCTTTGAATTTATTTTTCTAGCTATTTTGGAATTAGGTGGGCCATTTTTCTTCAATTGATGAGACACATTTGACCTTGTAAATTTTTCAAATTTATTACTTTACTGTATTAATAATTATGAATTCCACCGCTTGAGATTGGTTGAATAATTATTTATTGGTTTCACTATTAATTATACTCATGGTATTTAATTTTATTGGTAAATCATTTATTATCTTGAATTTTGGGAAAATATTTGTGAAATGTTGTTATTATTTCTTCAAAGTGGGAACCAGGCAAAGGCTTGGAAAAATGAGTATATTCTTTTACATTTATTTATTTATCTATTTATTTACTTTATTTTATTAGATGAATTTTTGTAAAATACTTGTGGATATTCTGTATTCTTAGCTTGGAAATGTGTCTGATTATTTTGGTCTCCAAATGAGCGACATGCAACCTTGTCGATGGGGGTTCCACGGCCTTGTCGACAAGTAATTTGGGAAAATAGAGGGTACTTGATTTCGCCTTGTCCGATTCGGTGAAATCAACGACCACGCGGTATTCGATCTCGGGACCAGGAGGTAAATAAATTATTTCTGTTATTTTGGCTCAGTGTGTCACTAAGGGTAAACAAATGACCTTTGGCACCGGTGAATTTGGAGACATACTGGATTTTATTGTTATTGTTTTACCTTTTGATTTTTTTTACACTATTTTGTGCTATTGATTTTGTGCAAATTTCAGACTAAACTTTTACTTTCAGTTTGTTTGGGATTACTTGGGCTAGTGAGCTCATGGATTTATTTTAAATCCTGAGATCGGGAAGCGATAGACCCGAGGATCTTAGAGGCTTCTAGTAAATGTCTTCTTTGAGTTATGTCTTATGTCTTTGTATTAGTTGTATTGTTAAAGCTCCTTGTAGGTCATGTCATATTTCATTTGCTTTATATTTGAGCTTGGTTGTAAACCGTTGTACTCTTATTGGTATTTACATCGGTTTATTTTCTCTAGTACATGTTTAGGTTTTGAGGCCTTGCGGGTTCAACTGGGCCATCCTGGATTTGTGGCGTTTGTCAGCCTTGCCAAGTTCGGGCGTGGCGGTTCTATTCCTTATTGGTGGTGGCTTCTAGGAAGATCATTAGAGACACATCTTGGAATTCCTTCAACAAAGAAACAAACACACTAGGCAAGGAGATGTCAAGATTGTTAGTATTAAAACAAGCCCCTTTGTGCAAAAAGTACAACTATAGGCCGTTTAGAATAAAAAGCTCTCTTGATCTCACTCTCTCTAGCATAAAAGCTTACTTGTTTCAAGTTACCATCTTTCTAAGCTCACTCTATTTGTTTCTAGTTAAGATGACCATCCTATTAAGATTGGAAATGGCCTTCTATAAGACCCCTCTTTCAAGGCGGTTCACCACTTCATGTTTTTTAAGGTCCATGTTGTTTTATTGATTAACCCCTTCTATAAGCATTTTGGTACATGCACAATGAAAATCATTGATTTCACTCAGGTATGCGTGAATTACACATTGAGTTTGTAGGGAGTATTTCTATAGCCTATTCACCAAACATTTGTTTAGAACAGATGTGAACACATGATTTATCTTAGTATAGTTGCATTTGCAATTAGAGCTATATATTGTCAATCAAACTACTAAATTTCATACTCAAGAAAATTGTTGTGGTGATCCCATGGAGCGGATAATTGTCACTTTTGTGTTTGTTTATATAGACTTTAAAAAGAAAAAAAAGAAGGAAGGAAAAATCAATTCAAGAAAAAGAAAAAAATCAAATAAAAAGATATATGAGGGCCAAAATGAAAAAAAAAAAGTTAAAATTCAAAAAAAAAAAAGTAGCACTTTAGTTGTCACATAAAGAAAAAATAAATAATAAAATATATAAAATCATAATTAAAAATGGTGAGAATATAAAAAAGAAATAAAAAGAAATGGATAAGAAGGATTTTTGATAAAAAAAAAAATTTAAAATTAAAAAAAATTTTGAATGAAAAATCTCCCAGGAATC
>NW_024087619.1:0-61471 GCF_009730915.1 Dioscorea cayenensis subsp. rotundata | reverse complement strand
TTTTTTTGACCTTTTGACTAACAAGAGTTTTGTCTTATAGTAGTGGACACCGCATCAACCGTCCAAAATCTCATCCAACTTACTCAACGGTCAGGATTTGATCTTTAGTCAGCATGGATATTACTATATTAAATTTCGCCAATGTCTCCCCCCACTCGCAGGAGTCGCAGCTCTTGCTTTGTCCCTTTTCCATTATTAAAACCCTCAAAATTTTTTTCCTTTTATCGTATGGATTTCTGATTAATCGATGAACATTCTTCGCCAAAATCCGATTTTGATCCTCGAGGATGTCCCAGGCGGATGTGGTTTATAGGTATTTGTATTCAATTTGTTGAATTCCTTTGATTAGATTGGTTTTTTTTTTTCTTCTCTTTTTAGGTTTTTGTTTTCGATAGTCTTGCTGGAATTTTCAATTTCGCAATCGATCTAATTTGTTGTGAAATTTCATGTTGAAATTTGTCCGTTTTGTTGCTGAACAATGCAGGCATTGATTTCTTGATATTGTGCATCAAAATTTTGGTTTTGGGGTTCATAGTTTGCAGGTTGATTCATGGGATTTTTGTAATCTTTCTAAAATTTTTCCGTTTCGTTGGATCAGTATCTAACTAGATTCTCATTATTGGACAAAAAATAGTTCAAAATGCAAATGAAATGCTGTACTAGTGTGAGGATTTCTTAATGTATCTAGCTCTTGTGTAAGAGCTTGTAGTTTTTATGCTGATAAACCAGGTTTTTGTAAACTTAGAATGAACAAAATGCAAGATTCCTCCCTAGTTTCTAGTTATCTATGGGCTGTTATAGTTGTTTAGTATGCGATGACATCAAACATCTCTGTAAACTACTAGCTCATATTGTATTTTTTTCATATTATGTAGCTGAAAGTTATTGCAGAATTGTTACTTATCTACATTCTAATTATTGTATTGAATAGCTCATGATGTGAGTAGAATAGATTCAGGATTCACTTGTCTTATATTTTCGTAATATAGATTCACTAACTTGTGCAAGAGCTTGTGGTTTTATGCCAATGGGATAAGTTTGTGGTAGTTTATGGGAAAATTGTTACAATGTATGGCTTGAAGCGGGCTTTGACTTTGAATGGAGAAAATCGCCTTGGTATTGTTATTATTCAGTATTACATTTTATCGCTAACTTCTTAAAGGTATTACCGGATTCTCCTTATTGGATACATAGTAGTTCAGGTAGCAATTAGTGAGTGAATGGCGACTTTTATCAGAATTTCTTAATTTTATTGCCAGTTTTTTTAGAATTCATCACTTGAATTGGGTTTCACCCCTAGTTTGTATTTATCTTTGGGCTGGTTATAGTTGTTTGCTAGAGCATGAGATAAGATTTATAGGGAAACTGCTCGTTCAATAATAGAAGTGTTCCTTTCCAGCTAGAGAGAAGTGGTTCATGAAGTGTAAGCATTTTATAAGCATATGGATTGATTTGGAGTTCTGTTTGGTCTTTGTTCTAGCAATTTAGTTTCAGTAATTTTCTGGAAAACATAGTCAAGTTTATTACAAAAGTCTTTTGTTTACTTGTGAATTGTTTTGTGAGGAGTTATCATTTCACAAATAAGCATGCATTTAGAGAACAATCTAGGGTTTGGAGATGACAATAATCTTTTTGGAAAATAAGGTTTATGTTGTTGTTGTTGTTGTTGTTTTTAGGAGAATTATATTTGTCTTAAATTTTGAACGTGTGCATGATAAGAGGTTTTTTTAGAATTGAGGTTTTCTCTGTTTTTGTACTCAATCAGTGCATTCTGGAAGATACTTATAGTCATCATCATTCTAGCTACTACCATGCCCCAAGTCTTTACTTTGTGCTTATTCATTTTATCAGCTTGTTACATATGTTTGTGGTGTATGGAAGATAATGCATCGACCGAACTAGGCACCTTTTTAGTACATTTTTGTTTTTGGGACAGTTGCCTTATATCACAATTTGCTGCCTTAATGGTTATTTGCTTTGTATCATACGTTTAAATGACATGAAGTTTATAATCTTTTATTGCCTTTTTTTTTTAATCTCGAAATCCTCATTAACCATATGTATCTAATCTATCATGTGATATCTGGAATTCAAGGTTAATCATGTGGTATATTTCCTTTGATAATCAATTATGATGGCATAAGGCCAACTTACCCATTGTGGGCTCATGCAGCTGTGGATCATGTGGATATGCATTGAATTTAACATCTTCTAACCGGATTACTCCTGGAGTATCAACTGATTATAGTAAATCTATCAAGAAGGGTGTCATATCTTTTCACTCTGTTGATCTCAGTAGATTCACTCAAGTGGATGAGGTAAACTGTCTTCCCTTATTTTGGGGTCGTTATCGCACAAGAACCAAGCTTCTCTGCCGTAATTGTGGAGTTCTCATAGGTTGTGGATATGGAGAGTCAACTGTGCTTTGTGGCTCTGAACCTCCCAGCTCATCCTCTTTAACTTGCCAAAAATACAGAATAAAGATTCGAGCACTACAGCTTACTGAACAATGACAGGATAGATTCCTTTCATATCTTGTTTTAGTAAGACTTTCATGGAGTCAGGTGTAGCTCAAAAGGCCATCACCATGCTGCCTTATGATTTGTTACAGATGATATTTCAAAAGCTTGAAAATACCATGGATCGCAATGCCTTTGGCTTAACTTGCAAATGTTGGTTTCAGATTCAAAATTCATCACGCAGATCATTGATCTTCCAGTTCTGTTACAACCCCAAAATCTACCGAACCTATGCACTGTATCTGCCAAGACTACTTGTTCGTTTTCCACATCTCAGCTCAATCTCTCTAGCCGGTTTCACAGAGTTATCAGATTCAGCATTGACCCTGTTGAGTGATTCAGGGAAAAACATCCAGAACCTATCACTATATTGCTGCTTTGGCATTACTGATAACGGCATTTTAAAAGTGTCTTCTGGATGTACTAACTTGATATCTGTCACTCTTTATCGCTGTAATATTTCAGATGTTGGATTAGAATACCTTGCTAAATCTTGTCAAGCCTTGGAGAACATGAACCTATCTTATTGCATGCTTATTTCCGACAGTGGAATCAAAGCATTATCAAAAGGTTGTCCTAAGCTTCATGTGCTAATGATTTCCTACTGCAGAGGAATAACCGGAACTGGATTCAAGGGATGTCCTCCAACTCTAGCTTATCTGGAAGCCGACTCTTGCTTGCTAACTCCGGATGGATTGTTTGAAACTGTGAGTGGTGGCGGTATTGAATACCTTAATGTCTCTAGTCTCAGAAGTTGGCTTGGTGCAGATGGTTTGGATCGAATTGGTTGTGGCCTCGCCACACGGCTGAGGTTTCTCAATCTCCGCCTCTGTCGCTTTGTAAGTGATGATTCAGTAGCAGCAATAGCCAAGGGTTGCCCATTACTAGAGGAATGGAGTCTCGCAGTGTGTCACGAGGTCCGGGTCTCTGGTTGGGAAGCAGTCGCGTCAAATTGCAAAAACTTGAAGAGTTTGCATGTGAACCGATGCCGAAATCTCTGTGACCGAGGACTGGAGGCCCTGCGCAATGGATGCACCCTGCTTCGAGTGTTATATATGCATGGATGCCGACGAGTCACGAGCTTAGGTTTGGAGATGTTTAAGCTGCAGAGACAGGATGTTGAAGTGAAGAGAGAAGAGTGTATATCGATCGGTCCTTGCATAGACGATTTTTTTGCATAACAATTAACCGAAGGCATTAATAAACAGAACATCTCTGGTGGTGAATCTTACTGATCAAATTGGCAGCAATTTAGGAATCTTCATTTGAAATTCTCAGCGACAAAGTCACAACTCATTGTTACTGTTTCTTTTAAGCAAAAGCAGCAAATTTTCTTTAGTAAACAACTGATGGTCTTATTGTTCTGAAATCTAATGAATGATTTTAACCTTAACTGTTTTTTTTTCTCTGAAACTGTAATTTTCCAGCATTGTTTAACAATGTTTATCAGTGTTTATCAATGTTAGATGCTTTAAGCAAATGAAATGAATATATATTGTTTTTTTCCCTTTGCAAAAATAAAAAATTGCTTATGTATCTCTTGAAAATAATATTTTATTTATATATTTATACAATTTACTTTTATTTATTTACATACTCTTTGAACTACCACCGTGGTATTTCATTTCTTGTCCGTGGTTCATTCACTTTTATAAAATCCATGGTTTATTTATATTTATAAAAAAAAAATGGAACTATTTTGTAGTTTAGTTTGTAGTTTAGATTTTTCATTAAAATTTTGTATTTATTCCGGTCAAAAATTTCGACTCATCTTTAGAATTGAGAGATAGAAAATTTTTATACCTTATTTACTTACAATGGACTTAAATTTTAGTTTGACTTCAATTTTGATAGACAATGACTTATAATAGACCAAAAAAAAAAGGTTAACTTGGAATAATTGCTACCAAATCAAACTATTTTTTTGAATTTTTTTGCATCAAATAATATTTTTTTTAAAACTTTTTACTTACCACCCCTTGGAAAAATAATAAAATTAGTTTTCATCCTCTAACTTTTGATTTTAAAAGTTGCATAGTGAACATAAATGCCAAGAAAATAAAAATTTATACATAATCATCTAATTTGGAAGATTATAATTGCAAAAATTTCTTTCAAATAAAAAATTGAGAAGATTATTTTTTTTCGGAAGATTATAAACTTTCAATCAAAATTATATCATATGTTAGAACTTTCTCACTTGGTTAAGTAGAAAATAAATTGTTGCCTTCTTTTTTGGAAAAAGGTTGCCTGATATTTTGGGAATTGGTAAGTGTCAAATTCATGATTATTATTATTATTATTTTTAAATTCCAAATGATATTCATATTTTTTCAAAAACGTGACAAAGGAAAAGTCCTTTTTTCTTACACTACTATTATGTTTAAAGTTAAAAAAACATTTTTGTTCATGTTTTTCAAGTTTCCAATGGATCAAAGTCAGGAAAGATAAGTTAAATTTTGTGATCATGTGATTTGAATTTAGAAAATGAAATCTTATAAATTATAAAAATATTTGGAGATAAACATTGTCACTAGGAAAGATGTATTATAGAGACTTTTATTACTTAAATTTAAAATACACTGGACATAGTAATATAGAAAAAAATCCTCTTATGTGAGAGTGGACTTGTAATCCCTTGATACATAGCTTGTCTATTTTATTAAAAATAAATAAATAAATAAATAAATGGTGAAAGTATAAGCCACTCAATTGAGGATGAGAAATTTGATGGATCTCGGAAGAATTCAAACATAAAAAGGTCATTTTTATTTTTCTAGTTTAATTATACTTGTCAAACTACCATATGTTTTAATTTTGGATTTGTCCTTGTGATATCATGTTTGCCCATGTATATTTCCACTCTGCATACTAGTCACCATTACGTGAATAATAAATCCCTACTTAATTTAACATGTATTTGTTTTTTTTGTTTTTTTTAAAGAAATGAGATAAACACATACAATTAGAAGTGTGCCCACAAAAAACAATAATGGTACTAAATCAATATGGATTGAGTTACAAGCCTACTTCTATAATTAAAGGCATTTGGTATTATTATTATCAGCATGTTTTGAACTCGAGCAATAAAAATTCAACAAATCAAATCTTATGTAATGAAGTCAGTATTATTGGACCAAAAACTCTTTGGCAATTGGAAATATTTTGATGCCAAGTTAGTTGAAATCATATAAAGTTTTATTTTATATTGTTCATATGTGATTGAAAATGTCAATATACATAAAGATTTGAGTTATATGATCAATTATTCCGACTTCACTTCACTTGTCACAATACAACATGAAAAATTGTGAGTGACGTCTTTGTCAGTAGTATCTTTGTATAGTTTTGAGTCTAAATTACACATTATCATTTAATATTGGATAACAAAAGAAGTGAAATATCACATATGGGCTATGCATTTATAGTTTAAAACCTTTTAAAAAAATTATATGCATATTTTTTTAGTTATATGTTGTGGGTTATAAATGGAGTTTTTTTTGTTATATGCTTTAAGTTTCAATTAATAATAACTAATATTTATATTTGTTTCAAAACAATATATTTTATTTTATCACATGTAATTAAAATTGATATTTAAATGAATAAAAACTCATTATGGCATCATTCTAGGTGCAAACAAGTTTTTTAGTTGATTAAATTATTAAACATAATAACTCATGATTAATATAAAAAAGTTGTAGAATAAGAAGTTAAATTTTAGATGATATACATATCGAAACCAGAAAATTTATATGTTTCAAATTATACCTCAACTTTCAACCAAATACCCAATATGTATTAATAATATGCATTATTCATGATTAAACATGATAAATCTAATATTAAAATGTTTTTAACTTAATATTCAATAAATTTTTTTAAGAATAATATATAAATATAATTTGGAAGGACATGGAAGATATATAGAGGAGATGCATGGACTGAAGTGTTGCATGAAATTCTACTTATCAATAGCTGCCGGTCATTTGTGGTTAGCTAATATAAACAAGTCAGTCAAGGTTAAGACAGTCTTTCATGGAAAAAACATGGCATAGATATTTCTAACATAACCCACACGTTCATACAATCATGCTGAAAATTCACCGCTATATATATATATATATATATTGATCAATCAATTCATGCTCATATGCCCACTTTGTCTTCGGTGTGGATACTATTACTTGGACTCTTCAAAATTTGGGCAATAATTTACAAGTAGATTATTCATCTCAATGAGTTGGTGGAATCGATTTTGTTTAGAGAATAATAACTATTTTAAAAAAATATATATAAAAATGTATAGGTATAACTGAGTTGGTCGATCATCACTGCTTTAACTAACAAATATCTTTAGTCAGTTTGGTGATATAGCACAGAATTTTAAAAAAAACAAACAAAGGTTGAATTAAAGAGTTAATATTTTATTTCCCTCCCAATTCAAAGGTTGAGGATTTGATCCTATCTGTTAGTTCCGGTGATGTGGTTTGTGGTTTAGTGAACACTCACAACACTCAAAGAAAAACTCACACAAACCAAACAAGAAGGAGACACACAAGTTTGGTAACCCAGTTCGGCTTCCTCTCGCCTACGTCTGGGGGGCCAAGCCCGGAGAAAAACAATCCACTAAAAGAGGTGAAAATACATGAGTACAAAACACTTGTCACTCACTCACTCAACAATAATGAACACTACCCTCTCTAGATTGTCTGGTGCTCACACACTCTCCTCCAAGAGTTCCCCAAGAGTCACACTTACAATCTACGAGCAAGGTAGCTTATATAGACGCCTCAACGTCCCAAATATAGCACATACCTCTTTTAGAATCTCCGCGGCTACTAATTTAAAAACCTGCCAAAATTAGCTGTTGCAACTCCTGTTGTAACATAAGTTGCAACATGGCCCTGACTGCTGACTTGACTGAGTTCTGGTTACGTTGCGGACGACCTCAAGACCCATCAACCTCCCGGTCATGCTTAGTCCGAGTCGATGCAGCCAAATCTCCCGATCCCGACTGCCGGCAACTAGCCTACCTCCTCAGCTCCTCATCACGCAGTCCCCTCGCAAGGGGCGCACGTCCTTGTGCGTCTTCCATGAAACTTGCCAAACTTCTCCTAAATTTGGTCTTCAAAGATTCTCCAAACTTGATCTTCAATTCACCCAAGTTTGGTCCTCAAATCTTGCCGTTAATAGACTTCAATGATTCTCATCAAGGATTCTTCAAATCATATCTCCTTCATTCACACCATGAATAGATCTTTCTTTAATTAAGCTCCACCATATTTAATCTTCAATCAAATCACCTAAATATGGTCTTGATATGATCTTGTCTTCAAGTTGTAAGGCATTGCCAAAAATAACTCCACCAAGATCTTTAAGATAGCTTCACCATGATCTTCAAGATATTTGGCTCCATGTTAGAGACTTACTAAAAATAGCTCCATCAAGATCTTCAAGATGTTTGCCTTGCACTCCAAGTCTCCTTGCCATGTCACCATGCTTGCCACATCATCAATTATGCTTTGTCACCTTGGTTGCCACGTCACTTGGTCTAGGTGTCAAATCATGCCAATAACTAGTGCGGTTGCACTAACACTATCACTTATTCACAAGATATATATATATATGAATTAAATATTATACATGTCTGTCGTAATACAAATAAACTGTTTCACGTTTCTATCACAAAAATATTAAAACTAAATTGAATAAACAGTTTTAAAATTTTTTCCCTGGTACTTTAGAAAATGTTATGAATGTTCCTTTATTTTTTTATTGTTTAAAATAATTTTATTTTCTTTGTATCTAATACAGTTTATTAACTTGATAACAATTTTCAAGATTAAATTGTTATCATCCATGCAATTCAGGAGGTGGCATTTCGTTTTTTTTTAATTTAACAAATAAATATTATGTGTTGATTGAATATTATATTTCATTGTAGATTTTTTTTTTTTGGAAAAATTTGGACAAATCATCACAAAATACATACTTTTTATTATTGAGATGCATAAACTCATAAATAAATTTAAAAATATATAATTATAAATTTTCTAATATTAATATTCATATGCTTTTACAAACATCCTGCGAAATAAAACTTCATCTTAACTATAATTCAGTGAACTTAGTTAGGAAGCATCACTTCATTTTTTTCCTCGTGTTTTTAATCTTTTTGACTTTAAAAAAAATATTGAAAAGGGACAATAAAAATAAATGTCTTAAAAAAAGAAATGAATGAAAACAAAAAAACTATGAAGAAAAAATTATTAAAGATGATTGAGGTAAAGAAAAGAAATGTGTATATATTTTTTAAATTCCATTAATTTTAACTAGTGGAAATTGCCAAAAAAATTCTTTAAGTTTGTAAAATTGCCAAAAACACTCCGTTAGTTTTGCAATCCCCAAAATCCCCCTCTTTTTAAACTCTATGTTTTTCAAACCCCCAAACCCTGTAACGGATGTGAACGGAGTGAGTTTCAAATTTTTGGACGAAAAATGCCTTTGCATGGGGAGTCGTGGGTCTGCACCATCTCGGCGATTTGAGAGGAAGTGGGCGGTTTTCCGTAGGGTAATCCCGAGAGCGAATTTATTGGAGCCGCTTTACTTTGCTTTTTCTCAACTCACGCCTTCGACTTTTCCATTTCAGGTCGTCTCCGAGTTGTCTCTACCGCGAAGCCTCGTAGAATTGTCATTTCATCGACTTTTTCCCCTTTCCACCGGTATCTCGAAGGAGAAGTCCCCCTGCAACTAGTTGGCATTTCATCGATTTGCAATCTAAGGTATTGAGTATGGTTTTTATGTTAACTGCTCATTACTAAAGAAAGATTTTTTTCGGTTTTTGTTTTGTGCTCCTGCTTTTTGTTGGAAGATATTGAAGTCTGCAGGGGATTTCTACTGGGGTTTTGTTAGTCCTGAGGAGATTTCTACTGGGGTTTTTTTGTTTTGCATTTTCGTATGTATACACTATCGAAAATAGTTTTTTTCGATTGTTATGATTTGTGTAATATTTATAATGTACATTTCCCCTTTCGTTTGATATGGTTGCGCTTTTACAAAGGAGGTTGGCGTTTAAGAAATCGGATGTTACGCTTTAAAAATTTGTTGTCTCGTTTAAGTATTCTCGTCTCGTTTAAAAAAATGGGTCTCTGCTTTAACATGTTATATCTCTGTTTAATAAGCGAGAGTTTACCGCTTTATAACCTTATATTTCCGCTTAAACTTTTTGTCAATCTGCATGTTGAATGTGTTGTTATTGTCGCAAGCTTGTGATTATGGCGGTCAACCTAGTTAATGGGCGATGCTATTTGACACCGGTTGTGGAGACCTTAGTCGAATTGAAAGATAACATGACCCCTCGACATCGGGAGATTATTCGAAGGACACCGCTTGCGCTGCTCATCGAGCTGGAAGCTATATACCAAGAGAGGGCCCTTCTTGATTCTCTTTTGCAAAGGTACGATGGTCGCACCAATAAATTCGAGGATCGGGGAAAGCTCGCGAGTTTCGGACCTCAAGATGTGGCCCTCGTTCTTGGTCTGCGTTGCGATGGCGACGCGAGTGGTCTTTCGGAAGAAGAAACCGGTCGCGTTCGAAGGGACGGTATCTATCAAAGACCCTACGAGAGCACGGAGACTCCATCAAGAGCACTCTAGTGCAACTTGTTCGACGGAGGGAGAAGAAGATAATTTTTGTCAAACTCGATGGTGTACCTCATGGGGGACGATCTTCTTCCCAAATACATCATGCTCGGTTCGAGCCCGGATCGTTGATTACGTCGATGATCTACCGACCATGGGGGATACGCGTAGGGCGCGAGATGACGCACTGAAGTGGCTTATGGAGGATATTCCACAGCGACCGCCCTGAGTGCAAGATAGATGCGCCGGGAAGAAGACCAACATAGGGTACATTAAGGGTTGCTCGGTCGTGCTTAACGTCCGGTTTCTGGTGAGCGAGGAGCAGGGGAAGAAAAGTCCGTTTCAGCAAGATCCCAAGGATCTCTGTGCTACGGTGAAAAGTACTACGGAAGCAAGCGACGGTGAAAAGCGAGCTTGTCATCGCTCGATGGAAAAGAGGTAATAAATCATGGACAATGTTTAACATAAGTCTTTAATGTTTAAACATTTTATTTAGCGTTTAACTTTTAGTATTTACCGTTTAAAAACTTATTCATACTTGTTTAAATATTTTGTTCTCCGTTTAATTATATTCTATAACGTTTAAATATATAAACACTCTGTTTAAATTGTTTGGTTTACGTATGTTAGTTTCCGAAATTTGGTTCGTGAATCTTTGAAAAAAAGAAATATTTGTTGGGGCCAACCGAGCGGATGGATGCCATTGCTCCCGGGAACCACTTGGTCGAAGGCGGGATGAGAGGGCGACCTCTATCGTCATGCTGACTGGACGCCGTTCTCCTACTTCCGACCCCACCACGCGCACGCATTTCTCGAGCCCGAGAAGCCCTCCCCTACCCGCGATTACGACAACCCCCTACCACGACAACGAGCGGTCCCCCGATTGTGGCGACCCCTCCCGACCATGGCGACCCTCAGACCTTGCAGCCCTCACCGGTGACATTAGGCGAAGATGTCACCGCAACTCTTATCGCAGCATGCCGGATATTGATGACCGAGTTTCCTCGGCTTTGTCGCTCGTGTTGAGGCGCTGGAAGGGACGTTTTCAGCCCAGTGCGCCATCCCTCAAAAGAATCGAAGCACCCGGGACGAGCGAGGCGTCGGAATTTGACGACGACGACATCATCGGGAAGGTCATTCAAAGGGGCCACATTCGAAGAGACTTGCGAAAAGAGGAGAACAATCGCCTCTGTCTCCGCGTCGGTGACGATGAAACAATAGCAACACCATCGGCGGCTGATGCTGTTGTTGAGAAGGACATCGTAGATGATGTGGCCGTTACCGCTGTTGAGAAGGTCGTTGACTCTCTTCTCGATGAAATCCTCGACCCGGTGGGCAAAACTGGCAGCGAGATTGCGGCATCAAAGATTGACACAATCCACGAAGATCGAGAACAAGTTAAGGGTGTGTCTCCCAATGATGCTGTTGTCATGGCCACGGTTGAGAAGATCGTCGAATCCGTTGCCGTGGCCGTGGCCGACGATGCGCATGACCAAAGCGGGGACACAATCTCACCACAACAAGAACCATGTAAGGATGTGTCTGCGGTTGATCTCTGTCGCTGGTCGTCCCGCAGTCGAGCCGAGACACAATCCCACAACAAGAACAACCATGTAAGGATGTGTCTGCGGTTGATCGCTGTCGTCATCGTCCCCCGCATCGAAGGAAGATCTGTCTGAAGACCCCGACCGAGCAACGAGAGAGATGATCAAGGCCAATCAAAAATTGGACCAGACGGCTCGGAAAGCTTTTATTCCGAAGAAGAAGAAATGGGTTGGCTTGAGTCGTCTTAACAAATCTGACGAGGAGTTGATAAGGATCTTCCTCAGTCGCTCTATGAGCAGGGTAAGTGTAAAGTTTTTTTATGATATTGTTTAAAGGTTTTATTATAGTGTTTAACTATTACCTAATAGTGTTTAATACCTTTATGTTATTATTTAATTTGTCTACTTAACGTTTAATTATATATAATATCATGTAACAATTGATAATATCATTTTAAATATTTACAATATGGTCTTATTATATACATTATCGTTTAACCTCGAGCATCGTCGTGTGGAAGAATGACTATTGTCGCGACTCACGCGACAAATTATACATACTGCTTGAGGGGAAGGAGATGATCATCGATGATGTGATGGACGCTTTCGTATGCATAATACAAAAAGTCGGCGAGCAAAGAGCCATATCCTTACAAGAAGCGCCTCCATCACCGGATCAGCTTACGTTGTTTATGTCAAAGCGGGGACGACGCACATGACACAATTATGGCTATGATCGGGGATCTCTGTGCATAGCTGCATGAAGTTCAAATTGTCATCCTCCCGATAATCATGAATGACCACTTCCATGTCGTCAGTCACGGACAATGATAAACAAGAATACTGAGACATTATTCTTCATGTCCGAGTACGATAAGGACGCGTTGGACATGGTAAGTTCTTTAATTATGTCCGATTAATATCTGTTTGGTATTTAAATCGGTATTCTAATTTTCGACTTGCATATCTCGACAGTGAATCTATTCGACATTTGTGTCGATATGGAGTTCAGCGAGTCGGCGACGGCAAAGTACCCACTGCGCTGCGACATAGAAACCCGCGCCTAAAAACAAGGAAGCGTCGATTGCGCCGTCTATGTCATCGCGGTTTATCGAGCAATTACTTTGGGGTGAGAAAGTTACGGCTCACCGAAGCAGACGTTCCTTACCTCAGATTAAGGTATGTTACCCGCATACTTAAGGAGGGGAGGGCAGCCGGCGTCCATGACAAAGGGGGGTCATCACAAGCGGGTTAATTTTTGTTTTTGAATAACATGTCCTGTATATCTGACTGTCAATTTTGTTTTCGAATGTAAATCTGGACAAATTCAATTCATTGTTTTCGTGTTCGAAGAACATGACTTGTATATCTCAATGTAAATTTTGTTTGTTTTCAATTGTAAGGCAGGTTAAATTTCATTCAGTTTCATTTCATTGTTTAATTTACGTTGTAGTTGTGTACATTTCCGTTTCATTGTTTAAATATACCATATATCGTTTAAACATCAGTTGAAATATTTCAAATTACAGTGTATCCGTTTAAAATAACAATGTCTCTGTTTAAATACATTCAATTCGTTATAAAGAGTAAGTAAGAGTTTAAATATGGAAAGTTGCCCATCAATACACAATGTTTCCCTGTCATCGTCGGCTTATTAACAATGCCTAGTCGGGCGACGTTTCATCAGTAAGATCGCCGATTGTGACCGGATCCATGGCGTGCAGCTGCAATGTAACTCGCGGACATCAAACGCTTGCGACTCGATCCTCTTTTCGCCCTAGGCCGCCCAGCTGCCTTCTCGTCCGACGGTCGCAAAGCGAAGCTCACGATTTCCGTCGAAGGCCCTGCCATCGTCGGGTATGGGGAATATAGCTTCCTTGTACGCCCAGCTTTGTAATTGTCGACGGTGAAGTACCCGCTAATAAATCGATGTACGTTGGTGTCTGCTTGCATTATTGCTGCGCAAGCGTGTTTGCAAGGGATACCATAAACTTGCCACCTTCGACATGAACAAGTTCCGATGGCGAGATCCACGAGTTCGTCATGACTGGTCGATCACTCGTAACGATCATCAACACAACGACCAACACGAAGATTTCGGTCGTCCTCAACAATGATCTCTACCTTCGAATGTATGTCTGGGCATAAATAGGTCTCCCATTTGTTCGCTTGTTCACGCCGGTTACATAACATGCGCATCAACTTGAACCTGGCAAATAAGGTTAAACAAAGACAATGATGGTTAAATAATTCGTAAACATGGTTAAACATTATTGTAAATATTTAAACGAAAGGATTAATATTTAAAGTCAGAAAAGTGTAATTAAACAAATATTGAGAATGTTTAAAGGGTAACACTAAATGTTAAGTGTAAACCAACATTCGCAGACCTTATAGAGTCGACCATTTTCGTCACCGGTAAATGACGAGCTTCCTTGATCCAAGCATTGAACGACTCCGCGACGTTTGAATACATCTCACCCCAACGATCACCTCGAATGAGATTCGACCAATGTGCCATATCCGATTTATTAATCAACCATGATGAGCTCGGGTGATGCGGCATGCAGCTTTCATTCACGGTATCATCGAAATCTTTAGCCGTGGATACCCACGTAATGCGGAAGCATATGACCAAGACTCTCCCTCAATGCCTTCCCAAGTCCGACATTGGCTTTCATATAATTGACCTCCAAATGTCGAAGACAGTATGCATGTGGCGAAGAAGGGAAAACTCTCGCAATTGGGCTCACTAGGCCCTTGAACCTGTCCGAAACGAAGGTAATTATCTCATGATAATCTCCATCCTCGTATAAGGCATCGCCTAACTTAGATATGAACCAAGTCCAATTGGCATCGGTCTCGTTGTCGACTATACCGAAGGCGACGTGGAAAAAACCATTGTTTCCATCTTTCCCTGTGGCACCCAGTAGTGTACCCCGATATTTTCCAAGGAGGTGGGTACCATTGAGAAATGACAGCCGGGCCCTCGCAAGCCCTCTTGAATCCCACAATACACGCTACCGAAAGAAAAAGAATGCACGCTTTAAAACGATCACCGCCTCTTTCCACGATCGCAACGCCGCCGGGATTTGTCTCGACCACCTTATCCACATACCAAAAGCAAACAGATCGTGCTGGAGATGTCATCGCCGCCGAGGACCACCCGGGCATGCTCTTTTCCCAACCAAGCTCGCTTGTATGGTATGTGGACACCATGTTCCCGCAACATGTCCTTCCCGAATGTCGATGGCCTTGCATAAGGGACGGTCCTTGAGCTTCTGAATCACTCGTGCGCTAACCCATTTTTTGGACGCTTTCGGATGCGACGCCGAACCTATGCCACCACCGCAAGTGTGTGACGGGTTGATTGTCTTGATTCTGAAAGTATTTTTGTTATACTCTTTTGATGCATGAAGGCGCCAATGACAACCATCGGCAGCGCATTCCACAGTCACCCGATGTTTTTCGTTCTTTATGAATTTGAAGTCAAAATTCCTTTTGATTGCATGATTTCGAAGTACATCCCTGAAATGTTCGACACCGTCAAAACGTTGTCCAATATCCAACGAAAGCACTTCAGAATGATCTGACGAGGAAGGAAGACATCCCACGCCGTCAGGGTCACCATGGGAATGAACTGGAGCACTCGCAGAATCTGAATTCCTGCCAACACTTCAGTCAAATGAAAAGATCAATATGTTAAGCGGAGAATATAATGTTTAAGTGATAATGACAATATTTAAACGTTAAATTAAATACTTAAGCAGTTAACTAATAACGTAAACGACTAGTACAAGAGTTTAACTGGTGACGGACATATTTAAACACTAATGACCCCAGACAACTGAAACAATTAAAAGAGAAGGAACTTACAACGAGTAAAACTCGTTTTCATTAGAATTCGGCAATGGCACATTTTCTGTCTCGACGACAAGATCAACTACATCACACTTGAAGATGGAGTGCACGTGACACATCCACTGGAAGTCGACATCGTTTTCTATTGGGCAAACCGTTTTATATCCATCTGGTGTGATGAACTTAACCCTGACAATAGAAACTTCGAGACCCCATCGCTCACAAATCTCAGCTAACACCAACTCCCAAGAAGTCTGAGCCGTGAACATTAGCACTCTTCCCTCCCCGTTGAATCTAGCAATACCACAAAAACTCTCCATAATATATCGGCCGAAAACCAAATCGATACAAACCAAATGAAATGAAGAACAAAAATAAGCCAAGAAGAAGAAGAAGAAGAAGAAGAAGAAGAAGATGTAAACAACAAACAGCAGTCAGATAGGGAAACAAAAAAAAGTGCATATATATATATTACTGTCGCGATGAAGACAAAAAAGTGCATAGAGGTTAGACTAGACGTGATGTGATTTGACGGTATTTTCCCCTCCATCCCAAGGGCAAAAAAGTAAAAATATATGTCACTGTCGCGATGAAGACATATTGTCATCGCTCGACATGAGTATCTGTTTAAACGTACAGTATTTTATGTTTAAACGGATAGATATAGTGTTTAACATAATGATTACCGGTTTAAATAAAGTCTATATCATGTAAATAATACGTATACCGTTTAAATAAAGTTATTTAACTGTTTAAAATATATGTTATTGTTTAAATTGAATGCTTTCACTGACATCGCGTTGAAGATGGGTACCTCCTGGGTCACTGTTTAAACATCTTTACGTATTTTCTTAAACACCGTTGTCATTGTTTAAAGAGTAACTAGAGTATTGTTTAACTTTTTCTATTGTTTACACCGTTGTCATTGTTTAAAGAGTAACTTTTTCTTAAACACCGTTGTCACTGTTTAAACATATTTACATATTTTCTATTGTTTACTAATGACGTTCTTTTGTTTCCCACATTGTTTTTTTACTAGGTCTCTGTTTAAATTTCGAAGTTCACATTCAAATAAGCTTGTTTCGTTTTATTTATAAAAGATTTACAACATTTACAACATTTACAACGTCCTCTCGGACTTTGATCACTCACGACTCGACCCTCGTATAACGAAACAAGTGTCTGTACATTCGAATGCTCACGCCGTTGCATAACATGGGCATCAACTTGAACTCGCACAACGCATAACATTAAAAAAAGGTTAAACAAACACATTCATGAAAACGACTATTAATCAATGTGTCATGGTCGGACTTAAGCGAAGATCCTGATAGTTAAACACAGAACGTAATAGTTGTACACTGACGTAATGTTCTTAAACGGTAATGTAAAAGTCTCAGTGATAAATATCAACCCCGTCTTAAAGGATGTTTCCGATCTCCTCCTCTAGAGAATCCTCCGCAATCACGAAATAGGTGAAAAACTTTCTTTTCTTACCCAAGTCGAAATGCTCGCTAATTGCTTGCGCTGCCATCCACCGTCAAGAATCCTCCTGCATTCGTGCAATTATGAGAGCATTTCGACTAGCGTGAAAAAGATAGTTTAACTTGTTGCGTGATTGCGGCTAAATGATTCTCAAGATTAGGAAGAAGGTTCACGAAACATCCTTTCAGATAGAGTGGTTGTCCATGGGAAGAGGAGGAGGAGGAGGATGATGATGAGGACGAGGAGGAGTGGTTGTCCATGGGGAGGGTTCTTCCTGGTTATTTATGGTGTGAATTCCATAGCGAGTCGACTCTTCATATCCGAGAAAAAAAGTTAAACGCACGATGGGCCGACATCGATCGATGAGAACGAACGGGTGTTCGGATATTTGATGTTAACGTGCATAAGAATTAATGCCGTCATTAATTCTTATGCACGGGATACTCATAACCTGCCACCGCCCTGCCACACCGCCAACAATTCGGATCAAACGAAAAAGATCTCCGCTTTTACGCAGAGACTTTGATAATTTACACGCTAATATTAATAGTTATACATGTAAAGATAATGTTAAACGGAGATGGCAAGTATTAAACGGATATGACAATTATTAAACATATTAGTAATATATTTAAACGGATAATAGCAAATAGTTAAACATTATTTAAACAATAGTTCTTCTCGTCGTAATACAACTTTACAACCATAAACGAGAAGAGCGACAATGGCACATCGTCTGTGCCTCGACAATAAAATCGACTACGACTCATTTGAAAGATGAAGTGCACTGACCAATCCGATGGAAATCAATTTCATTTTCTATTTGAGAAACCGATTTATATATTTCGGGTATGATAATGAGGAGAACAACAAGATGTAATGCAACTCCTTGGCATTGTCTATCAGAAACCAAGCAGAAAGCCCTTCAAAAGGTTGAACATGATGTTATTTGGCGCTTTCCTTTCCCACCATTTTCAAGGCCAAAAATGGGATTTCACAACATGGACCCATTTGAAGTGAACGGTAGGGGGTAAAAGGGAAGTTAAACACTAACGGAAGGGCTGTCCGGGGTGTGTAAAAGTAGGAGGGGGTTTTTGGGAAGTTTTGAAAATTACGAGGGGTGAACAGTAATTTTTCTCTTTTAACTATGATGTATTAAAATAAATATTCATGATGTTGCGCATGCAAGCAAGCATGACTTGTATATTTACACACATACAATTATAAATTTATTATATATATACATATATACGTATATTATACTTTATTTTTATTAAAAAGTATTGACCATTGCGAGGTCTGAATTAATTGGAAAAACTGCAAAGTTTTTCTCCAAGATACATGAATAAGATAAATAATAATTTCCAAAGTTCAAGTTTGTTTTTTTCTTCATCACAAAGCACATAAATTTAGACTACTATAATTAACATCACAAGCTATATGTTATTCCAATTTTTTGACTACACTTTGTGCGATCGTTCCAAATACTTTTTAAGTTTTGAACCATTTTCCATACATTGTCAACATTAACAATAATAGTTTTTCTGTGAGGTGCCATAATCAACATAGGTGTTCTACAAAATTTTATATATATATATATATATATATATATAAATATATATGAAATTAGTATTCATTATTGTGTGAATTTTTTTTTTCGCCATTGTTGTTAGATATATTTCCAACGAGAAAAAAATATATATATAAAATAAAATAAAATAACAAAAATTTTTTTATTCTATAATCTATGGCTTTCTCCTAAAAAAGACAATTTTCAATAGCAAACTCATTTAAATTTTTAAATTTAAAAAGTTAAAAGTCATGAATAAAAAAATTAATGCTTGTCCACAGAAAAAGAAAAAAAGAAAAGAAAAAATTTGAAGATTTGAGTTTGTAAGAGATGGCATATTTATAAATTTAATTGGTATTAGTTAAGGGCTGAATCTCATTGTATAAGATTGTGCTAAAAACTTCATTATTGAGGTAATATCTTTATAATTTTTTTCAAAATAGTTTTTATTAGAAATATATGCAAAAATTATATTTGTGGAGGCAATCTAAAAAAATTGTTTATTTTTCATGCAATAGTTTTTATAATCTTGTCTATCTTTTATCAGCTGATTTTGTAATTAATTTTTTTATGTAAAACATATAGAAACTTCTTTCAGATTTATTGTTTTATACTAATTACTTTAATGTACTAGAAAAATCTTCTGAAGAATGTATCATTATTTTTAAATAAAAATGGCTAAATCTAGTATAAATAATCATATAATATGTCTAGTATAAATAATCATATATTATGTCATAATTGCAACATTGGAAAAAAAAATATTATGCAACAAACAACGGAGATTATTTATATTTAAATTTTAAATATGATTAATAAAATAATTTAAAATGATCCGGACTTTCAAAAACACACCATAAACTTTTTGAATATGATAAAATCATGAGATTAACAATTGAGAAAACAAAGAGTTTAAACAAACTAATATTTATAAGTAAAACTTAAAAATGAATTGTGTTAAAGCTGTTACCGAGTACTCTAATAAAAATTTACTAATGCTAATAAATAAAATTTTTTTATCTCAATTATTTCATGAACAGATAAGAGTCATATATCATGTTATGTGGCTGTAAATGTATTCATTTATATATCAGAATCGGTGATTTAATTCAATATTAAAAATCACCCAAAAAAATGTACACATTCTTAAAAATATTTCATATAGGCATAAATCTTTTTTTTTCCTATTAAAAAAAATCTTATATACAAACAAATTACAAATTCATATATAATAATATGGAAGAAAACTAGATTTTGAACCTTGAAATATTGAGACTTCCATATTTATGATGACTTTGATTACCACAGTTTATGACTTCTCTTTTTTGAAAAACAGAAAGTAGCTAGTTAGAGGTAAACAAAGCTAAAAATATAATTTAATTACCTTACTTTTTTACATTTACGTCATTGATGCATAGTTGGCCAAGCCACCCATTCAACCAAGGAGACCACACCTAACCACAATAGTTTTCTTCAATGAAATAATTTTTTTTTTCCAACACAAAATGAAAGAATAAAATAAATAAAAAAATTATTCAAAAAATAAAAAAAAAAAAAAACTCATATATATGCAATCAAAAGCAGTACTGGATTGCACTAATACTTTTTAAACAATAACAGAACCAAAGTTCGCCAAATATGACCACAATACCATGCAGCATAAATCCAAGGAAACTTAAATCTTATTAAATAATTCTCAAAGCAAACATACAGTCAAAAACAAGATCAGGCAGCCAAGAAACAACTTCTTAGCTAAAATAATAATAATAAAAATATATATAAAAAAATAATACAACAAACATCAGAGTCACAAGCCTCACATATCACATCACATCCCATGGTCGAAAACTACACGCGATCTTTTAACACTGCTGCTCCATTTTTCCTATATATATCCATGAACACATCCCTCCTTTGCACATCATCTCTAGCTCCAACACAAGTAATTAAGTTTCTTCTTATCTTGTTCTTCATCTCCATATATTCATATTCTTCTTCTTATTATTATAAGTAATGGATAAGCTACCAAAGTGTGGAGCCAACTATACTCCTTTGAGCCCCATCACCTTCTTGCAAAGAGCCGCTGCTGTCTACTCTCAACGCACGTCCATCATCTACAACTCCACCCGCTTCACATGGAAGCAAACCTATGATCGTTGCCTCCGTCTCGCTTCATCTCTCCGATCACTAAACATCACCAAAAATGATGTGGTTCGTATATATGCACACACAATATATACATAGATGATGATAATTTTTTTATATGTATCTATATATACTATTAAGGTAGATGTATATTTTGCTCGAGAGTGTTTCAGGGTTTAATTTTAATTTCTTTTATAACATTTAAGTTTTTATTTATATTACTTATAATATTAATAATTGAAAAACATTAATTACACTTAATTATTTATACAATAAATATCTATAAGATTTTTAAAATTCAAAGTATAAAATAGTTTCCATAGTAGGAGTTGTTTAATTATATTATTTTATATATAATATTGCCTTAAAATTCTTTACAAAATTTTAAAAACTCCGAGACGAATGATAAAATGCCTAATTTATTGTAAAAATTTTTTATTTGTAATTATATGTAGGTTTCAGTACTTGCACCGAATATTCCGGCGATGTATGAGATGCACTTTGCAGTGCCGATGGCCGGGGCTGTGCTAAACACCATAAATACACGCCTGGATGCCGGCCACGTTGCCACCAACCTGAAGCACTCCGAAGCCAAGCTCCTCTTCGTGGACTACCAATACGTGCCACTCGCTCGAGAGACTCTCGACCATCTCACAGCGGATGGCGCACCGGTACCACTCGTCGTCGTGATCGATGAGATCGACTCTCCAACCGGTGTGCGGATGGGCGAGCTGGAATACGAGCAGCTCATCATGTCTGGAGAGGAATACCAATATAATGGAGTGGACGATGAGTGGGATGCCATCGCATTGAACTACACTTCTGGCACGACGTCGGCGCCGAAAGGAGTGGTTTACAGCCACCGCGGCGCCTACCTGAGCACAATGAGTCTGTTGTTACAGTGGGGTGTGGGGAATGAACCAGTTTATCTCTGGTCCCTTCCCATGTTCCACTGCAACGGATGGACCTTCACATGGGGCATGGCGGCACGAGGCGGCACCAACGTTTGCATCCGCAGCACCGCACCAGCCGAGATGTACCGCGCCATCGCTGACCACAAAGTCACGCACATGTGTTGCGCGCCAGTCGTGTTCAACATCATACTCGAAGCCAAGAACGAAGATCGCCGCCCCATCACGTCTCGTATCGAGGTACTCACCGGTGGGGCGCCACCTCCGGCGGCGCTGCTGGAGAAGATCGAGGATATGGGGTTTCATATAACTCATGCTTATGGTATGACTGAGGCTACAGGGCCGGCTTTAGTGTGTGAGTGGATGGCTGAGTGGGATCTCCGGCCGGCGGAAGAGCGGGCTGAGTTGAAAGCTAGGCAGGGGATCAGTGTGCTTTCTCTTCAAGAAGTGGACGTGAAGGATGCGAAGACTATGTCAAGCGTGCCACGTGATGGAAGGTCACTCGGGGAGGTGGTGCTACGTGGTAGTAATGTAATGAAGGGTTACTTGAAGAACAGTGAGGGGCACGGCTGCTGCTTTCAAGGATGGTTGGTTTCTCACAGGTGATGTGGGTGTTATCCATCCTGATGGGTATCTAGAGATAAAGGATAGATCTAAGGATGTGATTATATCTGGAGGTGAGAACATTAGTAGTGTGGAGTTAGAGACGGTGTTGTACCGGTATCCGATGGTGAGGGAGGCAGCGGTGGTGGCGATGCCGCACCCGCGGTGGGGGGAGACACCGTGTGCTTTTGTGTCACTTGTCAAGGGAAATGTTGGTGTGACTGAGGAGGATATTGTGTCTCATTGTAGGAACAATTTGGCAAGGTTTATGGTGCCCAAGAAGGTGGTTTTCATGGATGAGCTTCCAAAGACCTCTACTGGCAAAATCCTGAAGCTCAAGCTTAGAGAGATTGCTAAAGGATTACAGTTGGGACAAAATGGACTAGTGAAGAAGGTGTTTAAGAAACGAGATGAAGGGATCCTTATTTGATTAAATATATATGTTGTATTTTGTTAACAAGTGTTTTTTTTTTTTTTGGTTGGTAAATTATTCATGTGGTCTTCTGTTATTGTTCAACGTTCTAAAACGCATTGTACTGTTTGGTAATTCGATCGGTTTATTGATTACGTTAGCATATATATCTATATAAATATATACATAATAGAACATTCAACTAAACAGGCAAAGAAAAAATTGAAACAATTTGGGATTGATGATTGATGCATTTCCGTTGAACAAGAATAAGGTTGGGCGGGTAGCATTGTTATTAATTTCACGAGAAAGATAGAAGGGTATTATGAGAGAGAGCATGGGAGTATGTATTAATCCTAGTTATTGGACACATTTATCTGGCTACCTTAGTAACTATTCTAAATACTAGTTAATTCCACACAAAGACAAAAAAATGCTTTTACCCAATTCGCCCCTTAATTGCTTTATAAAGATGATTCAATTTTCCGATATGTTATATTTTTTTATTGTATTTATTTCGTTCGTATTTCACTTTCTTTGTATTGCCACAATGTTGAATCATATGCATGTTTGAAAATTTTCTTTTAACCACCACTGCTTAGGCAATTGGTTGTTACATTGGATGGGGAATAGATAGACCTTGATAAGGATGAACCTCTGAGTTAGTAGTATCAGTACAATATCATGCATATATATTGTAGAATGTTATATTATAGAATACTCTAACAGTACTGTTTATTTGTTTTTGAAAAAGGTGGATAAAACCACTTGCATTACTAAAAAAGAAAGTCTGAATACAAAAAAATCCACTAGACGTGGACAGACACAGGGAACATCAAAGCAAACACAAAAAGCTAAGCCGGCGACACGAGACTCCCACCAGAAGAATAGGAGACAAGAACAACTAGCCTAGCTTCAGAAACGGGTCCTCCCCACTGACCTTTGCCAGACTACAGACAAAAATCACCTGAGACACGATCCATCCGGGTGCAACACAAGCCTCCATCAAGAAAGAACTAAAGTACCCCAGTAAGCATTGAAAGGAAGACATACAGTTACCCAACCCCTGTCCAATGAACATAATAGGGCTAAACTTTAGCCCAAACTTCCCTTTGTTAACTTTGTTTAACACTCCCATCACCTGTTTATTTGTTGTTCATGGGTTTTCGTGAGAAGATGTTTTTTTCTCATAAATTGTATAACATGGGGAATTTATTAGTTTGGTTTGATTTATAAAAACTTTTTCTCATCATGAGTAAAATAAAACTATTCACTCATGTGGTGTCTATCTCAATTAATAAATTTTTAAAAGATTAATAAATTATTATAATTGATGCATCACTGTCATTGTTTTGTTGTTGACAATCCTTTTGAAAAAAAAAAAAATTCTTTCAGTCTATGCGTGCCTTGACCTTTAATTTTGAGAGAAATAAAATTTCTACGTCTTTTATTGTGGAGATAATATACTCGTATATTTTTCAATTAAATACCATCACAGTTACCTCACCTGTACAACTAAATTTTATGGACTTATCTAAATTGACGTGCCACGTTGAAATGTTCCTTTAGGACCCGGGCTTCTATTATTATTAAATCCAACACCCCACCTGGGCAAGCATAGATAACACTGATATTATATTGATTTTAAATTAAATATGGACTTTCAACAAAGGTTTTATATTGATTAGATGATTATAAATATATTTTATTCTTCACATACCTTTAAGGTGATTAGTGAAGTAATTTGATTGAGCTTTTCTCTTCAAAGATGTGCTCTTGAATTTTTGTTATTGTTTTTGATGGTTTGGTAGTGGGGATGTGATGCGCTAAAGTCACTCAAAAACTCATTCAAAATTTGAACACACACAATCAAATAAGAGTAAGGAGACAAGTAAATTGGTAACCCAGTTCGGTATAACCTTGCTTACATCTCGGGGGCCAGGCCCGAAGAAACAATCTACTAAAAGAGGTTTAAGAACAAGGAGTACAACACTCTCTCACTCTCTCAACACAAAGAATATCCTCTTCAGATTGCCCGATGGCTACTCACTCAACTCTCACCTAAGAGTCTCTCACTTGTTGGCTCATCCTAAATCTTCAAACATGATCTCTTATATAGACGCACTGACGTCCGATAAAGTTACCTCTTTTAGAATTCTCCGTGGCTTCCTAACTTGGACACATTCTAAAGTTATAGATGTTGCAACACCCAGTTGTAATATGACCCACCTTATTGAATATAACTGAATTCTAGCCAGATGCACCCGAATCTGCGACCTTCAATCTCCCGGTTCCTTCAGTCCACCTCGTAGTAGTTGACTCAACCCGAGCTCCTCCTGCCTGCAGCTGCTTCTTTCCTCATATCACTTCAAAAGGTCTCCCTCTTCCAAGGGACGTGCCCGCCAAGGCAGACACGCCCATCTCACCAAAGATGGTCACCGAAGATCTCCCGATCTTCTTTCCAAACTTGGCCCAAGTTTGGTCTTCCCAAATGATCTTCGTTTGACTCATGGAAATATTGTTACTAAACTTAATCTCATCTTCATGCAAGTTTAGCCTTCAATATCTTCAAGCATGATCTTCAGTCATCCATACTTGGATCTCCAAATCTCTAATCATATCTTATGCAATCTTGAAATAATCTCCATATATGATTGGTTTCCATGAATAGTTCCGCCCATAGATAGCTCTTGGATCTTCATTCAAATTGCGTTGCTAAATATGGTCTTGATAATCTCTATGGTTTGATTTTACCTTATTTTGTTTGTGTCTTTAGATTCCTTCACACCAAACTAAACATGTTCTTGCCCATATTAGTTTGTGTCTTTAAATAGCGCTTACCAAACTAAGTTTTACACAATCTTCATGATCTTCTCTTCTTGTTAATGATAAGATATTCCTCTCCCTCTTTAAAGATAGATCTTTCTAAAAGGGAGCTATATCAAAGATATGATTCATCATCCCGGATCTTACCAAGGATAGATAAACATCCTTTAAATAAAACTTGCCTTTCTTGAAGAGATCTTTTAGACTTGATGCACTTTCCAAAAATAGTTTAACATCACATGACTTTCTTGAAAGGAATATCTTCTAAATAAAATCTCCACCTTGATCTTTATATCTCTTGAAGCTTCATTAATATTTCACCACGTCATTATCCTAGTCACCTCTTCCTTTGGTGAGTCATCACATGTCACTTCACCATCCTCTTGCCATGTCACTACTTGGTTTGTCATATAATGCCAATCCATGTCAATAGACTTAACAGTTTTTTTTT
This sequence comes from Dioscorea cayenensis subsp. rotundata, assembly GCF_009730915.1. Lineage (NCBI taxonomy): Eukaryota > Viridiplantae > Streptophyta > Magnoliopsida > Dioscoreales > Dioscoreaceae > Dioscorea > Dioscorea cayenensis. The sequence goes on along the minus strand of NW_024087619.1, from coordinate 35,501 downwards.
CGCTATTTTTTTATTTTTATTTTTTAGTTTTATTTGTTATTGCACATGCTTGAATCACTGAAATTGCAACTTCACGATGAGTTTTATTTCCTTCAACATGGCACATTAAATGACTTATTACAAGTTGGCTGAGCATTTTGAGTGGATTTGTGGCTATTTTTCCTCCAATGATTGTATATATTGAGCTTGATATTGATAAGAGCAACTAGTTCTTGTGTAATTACAGACCAAAATTGATCGCTTGTTACTTCGCACACATATTGTTCATACATCCTTTACTCTTCCAAAGTATACAATATTTTTTTTTTATAATTTCTGTGCACACCAACTTCAACGAGTTTGCTCTTTTGAAATATTCTAATGGCTTTGCTTTTTGAGAGTGCTTTGCTTTTGAGAGTGGAAACAAAAGGAAGAGTAAGAGAAGGAAATTTGGGAGGGCTTTGATTGTATTAATTGAACTGTATATTGTACATTTATAAATTAGCTTAACAGCTCCTAGGGGAGTTCTGGAAGGTTAACTTCCAGGGATCCACACTGTGATGAGTATGGCTAATTTTTATCCATGGGTTATTTGTTCTAAAAGTTATTAAATTGAGATAATCAAATGCGTGAGAATGAACCACATTTCGATGAGTGGTTTTCTCACATTTACAAATCTTTCATATATATATATATATATATATATATATATATATATATTATGGAAGAAAGAATAAGAGAAAAACAAGATAGAGCTGCAAATCTTATCAGTAAAAACAGAACGAGCTGGCAAGGAAATCATGCATGATAATGATACAACAAATGCTACCAAATCCATTGCTATGAATATGATGGTTGTTTGCTGATGTGTCTATCTGCTATTTCCATGTCTTCCTGTATATCCTGATGATGGGCATGTCAATGGAGTGCTAATTTGCAATTTTGACTAATTAGCTTTGCTTCCTTGTGTTATGAAAAATAGAGGATCCGCAGGGGAAATCAAGAGAGCAATGAGACAATAAAAGCACACAAGATTTACGAGGTTCGGCAATGTGCCTATGTCCTCGGGAGTGGAGCAGCCGTAATCCTCTTATTCACTTGTCTCTCCTCACAGTTGAGACAAAAGACTACGGTTACAAATATTTATAGGTAAAAACCTAAATTTATCCAAATACAAACCTATTTGGATTCTAACCATATCTGGATTCTAAACATATCCATATTTTAAACCTATCCGGATACAAATCCTATCCGGATACAAATTACAAGATTATCAAATCATAATCCTAACAAAATACAAATTACCCTTGTATCCTACCGCGGGGCGTTTCCCCCGCACTCAACCTATCAAACTGATGCTCCCACAATATGACAGATGTTGTCACGCCACTCCACTCCGTTCCCACATCTGCTAGTTTACTTGTGTATATGAGCCATACACAACACCTTGTTCTTTGGTGTGGTGATGCACCTTAGTGTTCATGTCTCATTGTCATTCTGGACTCATTTACTATATAATTAATAGTTCTAGTGTTATTGATCCGTTGTGATGTAAAATTTAGTTACCCATTTTCAATTAAACATATTATTTTTGTGTGACAATTCACCTTGCTAAAATTCTTATGGGTTCCATTTAATCTTGCTAACTAAGGGGTCTTTTGGCATCATTTCTGTTTTTTTGTTTTTTGTTTTTGTTTATTTTTTTGTTTTGTTTATGTTTTGTTTTTATTTTATTTTCAATTTTTTGAAAACAAAAACATGTTTGGATACACCGATTGTTATGTATTTTAAAAAACTGAAAACAAAAATATATTTGATTAGCACAAAGTTATTATATTATTATGATGTTTTTTTATCATTATTTTTCAAATTCATATTTTAATTTTTTTTTAAAAAAATTTATTTTTTTATAGTAGTTTACTTGATTGTATTATTAAATAAAATTAATAACATATACGGGTATTGTATGGGTAAAAAAAACTTATAATAATTGTACCATTTGAAATTAAAAAATATTTTGGAGTTTGCTTCACAAAATTTTATATATATATATATATATTATGTTTTATCCTAGTTTATAAAAATCAAGGGTAAACAATAATTTTTATAAATACATTATAAAAATATAATTTTTTATACTATATAAACTAATTTGTAAAATATCAAGCCCAAATAATAAATTTTTATAAATATTTTTCTTAAAAATATATTTTTTAAATTATTAATATTAATTTGTTAAAAAATTGATATTTTTAAAAAATAAAAATAATATATATATATATATATATATTATATGTTTTATCCTAGTTTATAAAAATCAAGGGTAAAACAATAATTTTCATAAATGTATTATAAAAATATAATTTTTTATACAATATAAATTAATTTGTATATAAAATATCAAGCCCAAATAATAATTTTTAAAAATATTTTTCTTAAAATATATTTTATTAAATTATTAATATTAATTTGTAAAAAAATTGATATTTTTAAAAATAAAAAATAAAAGGAATTAGAAATTAAAGAGAGAGAGAGAGAGAGAGAGAGAGAGAGAGAGAGAGAGAGAGGAGTAGAAGAGGAAAGGTTTTATAGTGGAAGAAAGAGTTTTGAAAACGTTTCCAAAAAAATTGAAAAGATAAAAATATTGTTTTCTTCTTTTTTGAAAACATGAGAATTGTTGCTAAAATTTTTGAAAACAAAAACAAGATGCCAAACATATTTTTTTGGTTTTGTTTTCAAAATCTGAAATGGAAAACAAGAAATAGGAATTGACAACAATACCAAACGACCCCTAAGGTTTTTATAAAGAGTTAGCATCTAAAAATATCTCTTGTTTTTAATTTTTTTTCTCTATTGCACTCTTTTATCTTTTTCGTACTGTGAACTTGGCAAAAGCCAATATAGATCTAAAATGTATACTTTGGTGATCTTCTTCTAACTATTAGAATAACTATTGAAATTTTTTTATACCATTCATTATTTTATATAAACGATTTTATATTTATATTATTTTTTTAATTTTTTTAATAATTTATAAATACCAACAAACCACACACTCTTAATTTTTGAGTTATGTTGTAAAGTAGTTATTATATTATTTTTTTAATTAAATTTTTAGTTTAATACCTTTTTAAATACTTATATGTTAAAATTTTTATTGTTTGAATTTATGTAATCTATCACCCTTGTAATAAGATTCGTGACTTATTGTATCGTTTTTATAAATCTAGTCTAATTTTTCTTTGTAAACATAGCTATTAAAAAATTCTCCAAGTCTCGTTCAACATTCTAAAGCGCATCCTTTGAGTCAATATTAGATAATTCAAAGGATTGACTACTTCGTCTATTAGAGCATTCAACAAAACAGTCCAAGAAGATATGGCCAAATATTGAGGCTAATGATCATGCAGCTTTACAAATATCCATGAAACAAACAAAAACAAGCTTAGTTTAACATTCTATTTATTAATTTTATGAGCTATCTGCTATGGTTCATGGAGTGAAGGAATGAAATTTGATTGTCCTCTCAAGTCATCCAAGTTTTAATATAAATTATTTTGAATTTGACTTCAAAGATATCAGTTGCCTCAGTAGTCTTCCCATATCAAAGAAATAGTAGATGCATTAATCTGATCACATGTTGCTTGGCGAAATTGTCAGCTATCTTGTGGAAATTGGAAATTGGAAACATCACCTCCAAAGCCTTAATTAGTTTGTGGTGTTTTACTTCAAATGGAATGAAATGGAACGAAAGTCCAACATTATATGCACAACCACCTCTTGTTTTTGGACTTATATGTGGAATTTTCAGATTAATGCAAAAAGCTTCCGCTTAACATTATTGGAATAAATTACAGGTTCATTTATTAAATTAATATAAAATTTCTTCTTACCACAATGGAAAAGAAATTAAATAATAATAAAATCCTTTATAGAAAACCCCCATTTTTTTGTTTAATGAAGTGGTAGGTAGAGAATTACATATTCACCAAGTGTGTTTCTATTTTCGTAAAGTATCCATGAATTTTGGATCATTTATTGTTTTTAAAAAATAGTGGATAAATTAAATCAAAAATATATTAAAATAAAGATTCAAAGTAGTACATATCTGACATTACAATAGGAGAAACGTGGAGAAAAACATAGACCAAATCACAAGGGGAAAAGAAGGGGAGGTACGCAAACCACAGTTATTAGTTAGGTGCGACAAGAAAAAAAATAAAAAAAGCTAAGCCAGAGCATCCATTGAGAGGCGTATAGAGACATTCTGCCTTAGTTGCTCAGACAGGAGAGAATCAAAATTGATTGGGTGCTTCTTCAATATGGGTTCATCATTCATGGCAGAGGAGGCACCAAAGAAATCATGACTGTTTTATTGTCCGTGACACATCTTGGACTATAGAAAAAAACGCATATATATGATTAATATGAATTGTGATTGAAATAGTTGTCATGCCGCACTAATTAAAAATAGGATTGTTTTTTTTTTTTTTTTAAACTAAATATTTTAGAACCTTAGATAAAATTATAAGAGACTTAGTAAGACCAAAAATTTGGCCAAAATTGTGCTTGATAGTGCCGTGATTCCCGTGAAGAAGCACGGCAGAAAGTGGTGATCCACTATTAATACTGTGGTGTGGCATAAGACACATCTATTGATATATAGTCTATTACATCCCCAATTATGATATTATATATTTTATAATCTATTAATAAATTATAAAACTATAAATTTAGGAGTTGTTTGGCATTTTTTTTTAATTTTTATTTTGGTATATTTTTTTAAAACAAAAGAATGCTTTTAATACACTAATTGTTATATATTTTAAAAAATTGAAAATACAAAACATATTTGATAAGTATAAAATTATTATGACTTTTTTTCAAATTCATTTTTTAATATTTTTTTATAAAATTTTATTTTTCATATTAGTTTACTTAATCATATTACTAAATAAAATAAATAACATACGACTGATATTGTATGGGTAAAAAAATATCTCATAAAAATTGCATAATTTAAAACTAAACGATTTATACATATTGATAATCTTCTAATAACTTAGTTGCAATTTCATTTCTAAAACAAGCCGTTTGTTATAGGGGCGATTTCGATCTGGGAAGTGGTATCTTTTTCATTTCGTGTTTATTTGCTAAAGTAGAGTGACACTGCTCAATTCAATAATGGATTTTGCCCAAAGTCAGTTCAATAATTTTTTTATTAAAATAAGGGAAGTGAGCCAATTTATAAAAACTCATTTCCCTTTACTTTCCAAAATTCTTTTTGAACTCATAAAATTTTGTATCCAACATCTAAATTCTTCAGTTCTATTCGACTTTCTAACAAATGAACATTAGAAATACTATAAATGATATCACTTCCCTCTACTTCAGGGTATGTATATATATTCAGATTGGACATATTAATTTAATAAATAAATAAATAAATAAAAAGGGAGGGGATATAGAAACGTAGTTAAATTTTTTTTAAAGATCAAATAAAAAGTCAATAGATCAAATGATAATATTTTTATAAATATTGTTTTTGATATATATACATATTATATGTCTTAATTTATAAAAATCAAAAGATTAAACAATAATTTTCATAAATAGTTTCAAAAAATATATTTTTTATATTGTATAAACTAATTGGTAAATATCAACATACCAAATAATAAATTTTTATAAATATTTTTTTAAAAAATATTGATTTGTAGACTATTGATATTAATTTGTAAAAAAATTGATATTTTTAAAAAATAGAAATCAAAAACCAAAAGGGAGAGAGTATAGGATGAAGAATTTTGAAAATGTTTTTAAAAAAGTTAAAAAGTTGTTTTTAATTTTTTTTAGAAACATGAAACTTGTTGCTAAAATTTTTAAAAACAAAAATAAGATGTACATGTTTTTATTAATTTTCTTTCTAAAACATAAAATTGAAAAAAAAAAAAATATAAATTGACAATAATCCCCCATAATTTTTAATTTTTAATTTTTAATTTTTTTTACCCCACCGTATCCTCTTTTGGGGTGGCAACACATGATCCTCTTGGTAGTGGATGCTTCAATGGAAATTCAGTTGAAGTTAGACTGACTGTAAAAATATAGTAGACATTTTAAACTTTACTGAACGCAATGTTCTTTGGATATTAGAACTGTATGTCAACCATGTGAGGAGTAGTTGAATTGCACACCTTCAAATGGGAGCGGATATCTATAGGGAAGACAACAAAATCATATGTTAAAATTTTTGTTGTTTGAATTTATATAATCTACCATCTCTGTAATAAGATAGTGGTCGTACTAATGACTAAATGGTTTATTGGTATTAGAGTTCTATTAAAACTCTAGTGAGAGTTCAAAGTATGGATGAGTAGTGATTGTGTGTGGGCGGTCCCAACTTCTACTTGCGCGTCAGCCCCAACCCCACTTGCTCTGAGAATTGTGCATGCCCTTGTCTTTCTTAACGGTCTAGCCACTCATCTTGATAAAAAATAATAATAAAAAGATAAAAATAAATAAATAGTGATCATCGTTTCTCTCCTAAATGAATAGTCAAGGATTCCAACTTTTTTTTTTATTCAGTGACTCTAGGTTCGTGCCTTATTGTGTCGTTCTTAAAAATCTAGTCTAATTTTTCTTTGTAAACATAGGCTAGTCTCATTCAACATTCTAAAGCGCATCCTTTGCGTCACTATCAAATAATTGAATGGTTTGACTACTTCATCTATTAGAACATTTCAACAAAACAGTCCAATATATATATATATATATATATATATATATATATATATATATATATATATATATATATATATATATATATATTTTTTGATAAAAGTGGATAAACCACAATTTTTTGAAAGAAAAAATAACAAGTACAAAGAACCAATAAAGAAAATATAACAAACAAGAACCCCAAAGAGGAGGAAAATAGGAAACACTCAAAGTAAAAACAGATGTCCATCATCAACGGTGATGCAAACATAGAAACTCAAGTAAATGGGGAACACATAGCGTAGAAGAAAGCTGGCATCATACTAGAAGACGAAGTCCGCCTAAAGGTGACAAAGGTTGACTTGTGCTACCAAGGGAAGTCAATTACTCCTAAGGTGGGTATGCCGGTGTCGTGGTGTTGCTTTGCTCCGCCTGTCACTTAGTCAGGAAAACGAGAGAGCTCTTGAGCTTTTGTGTTGAGTTAGCAGATACTTGGAGTGGGTCCCTAGCTGAAGAGATCCAATCAAGAAGCATATGAATAGTTTTACCAATAATCTAAATAAAGACAAAGCATGTAAATAAAAAATTCGGTTGTTTCTTTCAAGCCAGATGTTCCAAAATATTGCTCTTGAAAGAAGGTCTACAAAAGCGCGCTACTGAACATCAATGGACCTAATCCATGAAGTCCAAACCTCTGAGAGGGATTGTGGATAAAGCTGTGAAATTACATCTTGTCTAAGGAATCCCCATATACGATCAGCAAATTCACACTTTAGTAAGAGATGTTATGATGTTTTTGAATCTTTATGACATAACACACAAGTATCAGTATTGTATTGTGTAATGCAACCTTTTTTGGCTAGATTAGTAAGCAGTAGGTTTTTATCCTCACAAGCTAACCAGCAAAATAATGTAATTTTTCTTGGACAGTCCGATTTCCAAAATCAAGTGTTTATAGTGGTGCGAGTTCCGCCATCACTGAGAAATTTGTAGAAAGAGCGTATAGAGAAGGTTCCATTTCTTTCTAGAATCCAGGAGTTTACATCAGCGCGATTGTTGGAGCAATCTGGTATGGATGCTATGAGAGGCAATATTTCAGCTGAAGAAGCTGTTTTAAAGGCCATCTCTTGTGCAGGAAAGTCTAGTAAGAACTTTCTGGTTGAAATACAGGAATTGTTACAATCATTGAATAGGTCAGGCCATAAGCCTTCCGGTGCTTGCCCTTCTAAGGATAAATTAAATCAAAATATATTAAAATAGAGATTCAAAGAAGTACATAACTGACAATACAATAAAAAAACACATGGAGGGAATGTTGGAAACGATGATGGCCCAAAATATGCTATTAAAGAGATAGTAGGAAGAGGAAGATAAAATACCACTCGATAATATAAACTTTATTCAAATCTCAAACCTCTTCATCAAAACATTACATAGATAGCCTCTTATATAGGTTTTACATAAACCTTTGAGCTTCTATAACTCCCATAATAATTTATGTAACACATGACCATTGATCTTCATATTCCTCAACTCCTAACCTTTCATATTCCTTAAATTATGTCTTTTCATATTGCTTACCTCCGACATTATTAACCTATATGATTGTTTATGTTTAAGGGCCTGTTTGGATAGCCAGAAATTATGCAATAATCCGTACAATATGGCATATTTAACATTTTCTGAGAATTATGCCATATTGGCCATTTTGGTACTTATTTTAGAGTATAAAATTATGGCACAATATAGGTATTATGACATAAAAAAATATTCCACTAAGAGTGGAATATTTTCTCATTGTAAAAAGTCTCTCTCTTCCTTTCCATCCAGCCACCAGCCATGGGCCTACCGACCATCCGGCTAGCCTCCGACGACCGGCCGGTGGTCCGGCCGACCTCTGGCAACCTGCCACCAGCGGTCCGGCCAGTCTCCGGTGACCGGCCTTGGTCCAGCCGATCTCCGGTGACACACTGGCTGTCCATCGGTGGTCCGACCGACCTCCGGCGACCGGCCACCGGTGGTCCGGCAGGCCTTCGACGACCGACTGTAGGTCCGGCAGACCTCCGGTGACACGTCGGCTGTCCACTGGTGGTCCGACCTATCTCCAGCTATTCGACCGCTTACCGGCTGGCCTCCAATGACCGGCCACCGGTGGTTCGGCCGACCTCCGGTGACCGGCCACCGATCCACTAGCGGTCTATTCATCGATCGCCCAGTCTATGTAATTTTTTTTATTTTGTTATCCAAACACTCATTCTATAAGAATAAAATATGCCACAATTTCTGTAATAATCACTTGCACTTCCTACATAATAAAAGTGTGCCATATTTTTTTATTTTGCAGCCAAACAGGCCCTAAGTTTATTTCCAACATCCCCCTTAAACTTAAACATTTTGTTAAACATGACAAGCACAACCTTTTGGATAAACACGAACACTATTTGATGACATGGAATCAAGTTCTTCCTTTAGATCTAAATTTGCCATTCTTTTTTTAACTCCTTCAACTCTTTACTGGTTTCAATGAGGCTTTTCCACAGCTCTTCATTAGCTTCCTTGAGGTCTTCAAATTCATGCTTGGGTTCAACTAGTTCTTCTTCATTTATCTTTCACGATAATGTCGTAATATTGTCCTAGTTGCTTTATCACTCGCATTGAGGCATCATTCTCAGTATCTTTCTTTGTGTATGCACGAGATCCACATATTTCATGACTTTCTTGCTTGTCCTCAAACCTTATTATTACAACAAAATTAGGTAAGTGGTCAGAACTATTTCGTTCACATTTATACCTTGAGGGTGGAAGGTTTAGTTTTTCTAATATCTCCTTGAGCATCGCCTTGAATTGTGCTGACACAACAACTGGTATTCCATTCTCTATTTCTTTTCTCATGACTGTCTTCTTCAGTCTTCTTTCTTTGTGGAGCTTTGCTCACAGCTCACAGCTCACACCTTTCTTCTTCAACTTTGCCTTCAAGTTGGTTGACTTGTATTTCAAGCTTCTAGCCTGCCTTGGCTTCACTTCTACAAGCTTGAGTCTTAGAGGTCCTCTATGGAGAATCACCTATCGATAATGGCACCAGTCTCGTATTGAGAGAGACTTCCTAGCGATGCTGCCATGTTGTTGGTCAAACTTTTTAACCGGTTCTCTAACTGCAATGTCGTTATGATTGGTGAACGTTTACTAATTCTTCAACAAGGCTTTGGTACAACTATTGGGAACGACAAAAGATCACTAACTCTTCAACCACTCTCTGATACCACTGTTGGAAATGATGATGGGCCAAAATATGCTAAAAAAAAGTTAGTAGGAAGAGGAAGATAAAATACCACTCGATAATATAAACTTTATTCAAATCTCAAACCTCTTCATCAAAACATTACATAGATAGCCTCTTATATAGGCTTCACATAAACCTTTGAGCTTCTATAACTCCCAAAATAATTCATGTAACACATGACCATTGACCTTCATATTTCTCAACTCCTAACCTTTCATATTCTTTAACTTATGTCTTTTCATATTGCTTAACTCCTACATTATTTAATCCATATGATTTTTTATGTTTAAGTTTATTTCCAACAGGGAACATAGATGAAGATACAAGGGGAATAAAGGGGGAAGCACTCCAGAGCATTCATGGAGAGACGCATAAAGACATTCTACTATAGTTGCTTTAACAGAATAGAATCAAAATTGATCAGGTGCTTCTTCAGTATGGGGTTCATCGTCTATGGCAAAGGAGACATCAAAGAAATCATAGCTATGTTTGATTGTCCACATCTTGAACTATAGAAAGGCAAAAAAAGAACCTATGATCAATTTTACAACTATAAATTTGACTTTTTTTTTTCACCCACCAAACTTTTGCCAACACATCATCATCTTGGTAGTGAATGCTATAAGAAAAATTCAGTTGAAGTTATTGTTGATTAAGATTGATTGTAAACATATGATAAACTATGGACCCCACCCCCAATTAAGCATTTTTTTATTTATATTTTGATATTTTGAATTTTTAAATTTAAAGTTACCCTTGATATTATTATTAATATTTTCCTAATCTTTCTGATCTTTCCTATTCCGTAACCTACAACCCATTTTCTCCTCCGTAACAACCGGGCCTTCGATCATCATGTTCTTGTTCTTGTTAGAAAAAAAGAGAGACCTATCCCTAACTTGACCACCTCTTCTCCCATCTCCTCATCACACTCTGATCATGGCTTCTGATCGTGGACTAAATCGCTTCTCCTTCAGGGTTTGTCCAAGGTAAGGTTTTATTTTCTTGTTCTTTTTTTCTTATTGTTTAGGTTTTGATGCTAGTTAGGGTTAAAGTTTTCTTTTTAGCTTGATTCTAGATCTTTAAATCTTGTTATTTTCATTAGAGAGTTGAAGTTAAATTCTTATTTTTCCATCCATGCTTCTTATGTGAAAGATTTGAGTTATTTAAGGATAATTATTAGATTGAGAAGTTTTCAGGTAGTATAGCAGGGATCTCTAATTAATTTGGGAAAGCTAGAGACATATTTTGAAGGAAGTCAAAATATAAAACATTGTAGATAGTGATCTTTTTTATTTTACTACCAAATTTCAGAATTTTTTTATGTGTATCCTGTAAGATATATGCTCTAAATGCAAGTGCCTTAGATAAGATTTCTTTGCAGACTTATGGGTACTTTTGATGATCATGGATATTGAATTGGATGAGATGAAAAATATACAAGTTGTTTCTTTTTAAGCTATATGATCGTCAGTAAAATTTCATTGATTTTAGAATTGTATATTGAGAGATATATATATGCATGTTTGAATGAGATATGTCTGAATTATAAGTCTGCAGAAATAATCAGAGATTCATTTGAATGCTATAATTTGATTAGTACTCCAAATAATGTGAATTTAAAATATGTCGTAGTCTTATGTGTGTACTTTTTTAGAATCTTAAATTTTGTGATTTAGAAAAGTATATGTGAAGTTAAGATGGATTTAGTACTCAATGTTCATGTTAGAATTATTTTATGTCCTTTGGCTTGGATAATTGCTTTTATACCCCTTGAAGAATATGGATTTGGGAAGTAGAATAATAATTTGATCCTTTCTATTTTTACACCTTCTGAAATTTCTTTTTGCATCATCTTTGCTCACTAGCGACCATTGTAGAATTTTTGTGTCTTGGAATCCTTCTTACACACCCTTACATTTTGTAAATCTATCCTATTGATGTTTTATTAGGCTTTCTTCCATAATTATAGGGCATGCCAAAATTTGTATGGTGCCAGAATTAAAGTTTACCGTGTTAGCGAGTATCAAATAAGTAACCACATATAAATCCTACTATATATATACGTATTATTCAACATTTGTTAAAATGATAGTATGATTTATTTTGTTTATTATTTGAATTGTCAAATTACATATCAAATTCTAGTTATTTATTTAATTTATAATATTTTATTTATTTCTCATTTATTTCATGAATCTTTTAGTTCATTGAATTTCTTAAGAATTATATTTTTCTGAATTATGTAAATTATTCATTTATTTTGAAATGTTGTAAATTATCTCTTCAAGTTTGGATTCAAATAATTGGTTTAATTTGATATTATAAAAATGGGCTCATGTGGTTGCTAAACTTTTGCTTAGCAAATTACTTTGTTTTTGGTCAATCTGAACTTTGATTGTTTGTTGTTTTATGAATATGAAGTATTTTGATATAAAAATTAGTCCCCAATTAACTATGCACTAACTTTGTCAATGGGGGTTAAACACTGGCCGTGTCGACACATATTCTGTTAAGAGACAATAGTTTCGCACCATTCTGTCTGTGAAGAATGACGACCTCTGATATTCTAGCTTGGGTCATCGAGGGTAAACAAATGAACTCTGATATTTTTGTTTTGATCATAGTTATAGGGAGACATATATTGTTTTTATCTAAAAATCAGGCTCTGTTGGATGTTTTTATTTTGTTTCTGAATTGTATTTTGGCAATTGTTCAGCTAAATCATATTATTGATTTTTTATTCTGAATTTTGAGACTTTTATGATCCCAATGTTTTTAGCGGTTGCTTACTAGGCTGTCAAGCTCATAATATGTTGTTAAATTTTTTTTTTTCAGATCAAGAGTTTAATAGCTCACCAAGAGTGAACAAGTAGCAAGCCTATCCCTGGTCTACTTGAGATCGAATCTTTGTCTATTTTGTAAACTCTAAGGGTTGTATTCTGGAAGTTTTGTATTTTTTCAAAGCTTGACCTTTGAACTTTATAGTATTGTTACATTATATGTTATGTTTTGTAATAGGTTTTGAGGCATTGCATGTCTATTGTGTTACACACTATGGGTGTGCGACCGCTTGTCGATACATCAAATCCGGCAAGCTAAGTTCGGGGTGTGACATAAACATTTTAAACTTAACAAAATGTAATGTTCTTTGGAGGATTAAATTGTATGCCAATCATGTGAGAAGTGTCTTAGGATTTTCTTGGATGGGGGTTATTGGAGGTTTTGTAAGGTAAGGTTATGGGTCAACCCTTGTTTGGATCCAGGGTTTTGTAGGGGGTAAGGTTTGAGGGGGTTATTTGGAGGGTTGAGAAACCTCCATTTACCCCATTTTCTCAACCCTCCAAATTGGGAAGTTGGGGAGATTTTGCTTTTTATTTGTACTAAAATGCCTTGATCTTTTCTAGAAATTACACCATTTTGTTAGGGTTACAAACAATAGGAAATTATCCTTCACCACCGTGCGAGAGCTTCACCAAGAGCGCCCGAAGATTTCCTAGGTACTGTCTGAGCCACCATCTCCCAGCTCTCCTTCTTCCTTTTGGGTGAGATACCTTTCCATCTCCATTGATCTCTGCAGTTTTTGTCTTTGTGATTCTGCTAAATATTCAGCCTTTCTAGATCTAATATTGTTCTTTGTATGATGTTGTATCTTTCTAGATCCAATATTTGATCTAATGTTGTATCAACAAGAGTTCATCCATTATGTCTCAAACCTCTCCATTGATTTCTATCTCGTGAATTCCCCTTCTTCAAGCAAACCAAGAGATTATTTGATCTGATGGTGTTGTTATCTTTCTCCCAACTTTTAATTTTTTTAATGCTAATTTTTGTAAGAATTTGCTTGTTTAGGTTGCTTTGGAGCTTAATTTAGTTTTTTTTATGAATGGTTTTTAATTGAGATGTAGAAGAATTCTGATGATTTGCGTCTCTGTTTGTCCTCAGATCACATTGTTAAGAGGTTGATTTTTTTTTTAAAAAAAATATATTTCTTGTAATTTTGCTAGTTTAGTTTGGTTGGTGTTTATTGGTATATTTAGTTGCATGATTTTGTATCTATATGTTTTGTAGTGATGATTTTTGCATTCTTTAGGTTGTCAGATCATATTGGAAGAATTTTTCAGTTGTATTTGTTGGTTCTCAGATCATATAGTTACTTTAATTTTCATATTGATTATCAATTTTAGTTTTTTATGCTCTCGGTCTTCATTAATATAGATCCATAATGAACTCTATGAAACTACCTTTTTTGTTTATAGTTGTAATTATCAATTCCTTTCTACTTGTTGTGCAATTTTCCAAATGAACTCTATAAACATGCAAATTTTTTTTTTCTTTAGATCTATGAATCTGATGCCTAACCTATTTCCCCAAATTAAAGTATTAAGGAGAAACATGGCAAATTTCTTATTATTTGTATTTCAATATCACATGCTGAAAAATATTGGTTGGAATTCAATGTCATAAAATCGCTCCATTCATATTTGGCCAGTGCAAGTTAATTAATTACCTAAGAGTAAATACTAACTTATCAAGTGGCTAGGTAGCACAATTTGCCTTACTTTATTGACTTTGTTTTCATTACCCTGTACACATGAACCACCAATTTTGTTCTCTTTTACATGTATATTATATATATATATATATATATATAATATTCAACAAACAATGTCACCCATATTGAATATATTTTATTGGAAAGATATAATAATTCTTAACATTAACATAAAACAAATTAAGTTCCATGGCCCCAACATTTGACTATTCTCATTTAATTGAGTAAACTTGATTGCTTAAATGTATCCCATCCATTGGAAAGATATCATGCATGTTATTATATTGTAGACTCATATGAGAATATCATGCATGTTTAGTATTTTTCCTCAAATTTTTGATAATTAATTTTTTTTTAGATGGCCGACGAAAAAAGCTATTGGGCAATCCTTTCATAAAATTGCAACGGTTGCATCATTTAGAAGCAACTCAAGTTATTATTCTAGTGATTAGTTGGATTGAGAGGTATAAGAAGGAACATAAACATGTTAACATTCAAATTGAATGTGAATTATGGCTTCATGGAGACCAATCAAGAGATGAACTAATGTCACATTTGTGGTCAAGTGATCTATGTCATAACATGATAAGAATGAGTCCTAGAACTTTCCTAGGATTATGTGAAATATTAGTTAGAGACGGAGGTCTTAGACCAACTTTACAAGTGTCCATCGAGGAGCAAGTTGCAAGAACTCTATATTTATTAGGTCATAATGTCTCTCACCGTGAACTATCTTTCTTCTTCCGGCGTTCTGGTGAGACAATCTTTGGTCATTTTCATAATGTATTGCAAGCTATAGTAGAGTTAGAGAAAAAATACCTAGGACAACCAGATGGCTCACAAATCCCTTCAAAAATATTCAGCAGCAGTAGATTTTATCCGTATTTTAAGGTAATCAAATCCTCAATGAATTTTAATTTTATTACAATTATGCGTACAACGTGAATAAAATATTAAATTTATCCTAGGATTATGTTGGTGCAATTGATGGTACACACATTCGTGTAAAAGTTTCCAATGTTGACGCTCCTAGGTATCCTGGAAGGAAAGAATACCCAATACAAAATGTGTTGACTGCATGCACATTTGATTTAAAATTCACTTATGTGTTACCTGGGTGGGAAGGCACAGCATCTGATTCAAGAATAATGAAAAATATGTTAAGTAGAGCTTGCCCACTAAAAATCCCTCAAGATAATTGTTGATAAGATGTAATATTTTATTAATGACCATATATACACAAATAATGTTATAATATAGTTCATTTGTTAGTTAGGAAAATATTATTTTGTTGATGCTGGATTCATGTTAAGAAGTGGGTTTATTACACCATATAGAGGAGGGCGATATTACTTGAAGGAATATTCAAGGAGCCCACCATGAAATCCACATGAATTATTTTATCTTCGCCATAAATCTTTACAAAATTCCATCGGCCGAGCATTTGGTGTACTCAAAAAGCGTTTTCCTAAACAAAGCCACATTATGGGTTAGAAACTCAAAAAGAAATTATTTTTGCATGTTATATTTTGCACAATTATTTAATGGGTATAGATCCTGATGAAGCCTTGATTGCTCTAAGTTGATAACGAACTTAGTGATGAAGTCCCAGATGAAAATGATGGCATCGGGGAAAACAATGAAGAAACAATTGCAGGAGAAATTATTAGGGATGTCATAGCATCTGAAATGTGGATTAATTACATTGAGTGAGGTATTGGTGCGTTGTTAAATGGATGATGTTGTTTTCACATTGTAGTTTATTTTTTGTAAGGTTACGTTGAGAGAATTGTTGATGTAATGGATAATGTTGTTTTTGCAATGCTGTTAAATAGATGATGTTGTTAAATGGGTGTTGTTGTTTTCGCGTTGTTGTTAAATTGATGATGTTGTTTTTGCATTGTTGTTAAATGGATGATGTTGTTTTTGCATTGTTGTTAAATGGATTTATTTTATTTCATGGTGTGCCTTGCAAACTTTTTTAATTACATACATTCATAGATTTTAAATAAGTCATTGTTATTAACAATTTTGTGTTCTTATTGATGTAGTTTAAAATAAGTGTGTATGGACGTTTGCTATGGATGATCATGCTCTCATTGATGCATACTTACATCAACAAACAATGGGAAATAGAGTTGGTGGAACATTCACCACACATGTATTGGAGAACATTGTAAATGAAGTGATGAGTAAATTTTTGGATAAGCCAATAGACAAAGAAAGGGTCCAAAACTGCATAAAAAAATATAAAGCGAGCTTTTATAAAGTGCTATGACATTTTCAAGAATGGAATGAGTGGATTCGCATGGAATCCAACTAGCGAAATGTGGCATGCTGACTCTGAAGTATGACAACATTTAATTGAGGTAAGTTTTTTATTTTTTTGAATAAGGAAGTAATGCTAACTACATTCTGATAACAACATTATTTTACATTTAGACCAAACCAGAAGCTGCTGAATGAATGAACAAAAGGGTAAGAAATTATGAGAAACTTGTTCAACTTTACGGACAGGATCCGGGAACTGGGGTACAAGCGAAAACTGCGTCAAAATGAGGCGACAAAGGCGAAATGAAATAAATTTTTCGGGAAACACAATAGATGAAATTGATTTGTTAGTTTTGCTAAACACAATGAACTTAGAGAATTTGGGTAAAAATCCAAATACATGTGTGTAAGACAAAGAAGGGAAAGATGAAACATCACCAATGGCTACATATCAATAAT
This sequence comes from Dioscorea cayenensis subsp. rotundata, assembly GCF_009730915.1. Taxonomy (NCBI): domain Eukaryota; kingdom Viridiplantae; phylum Streptophyta; class Magnoliopsida; order Dioscoreales; family Dioscoreaceae; genus Dioscorea; species Dioscorea cayenensis. The sequence continues at coordinate 18,237 of NW_024087619.1, read as the reverse complement.
CGCAAACTTAAGCTCCAAGTTCATCTAGGCACAAAAAGAGTAAAGGAATAAATTATGATGATGACAATTTTGACAAAGTGGCTACAACAATTGAGACGGTAGCTGATGCTATTTTTCAATCAACCAACATATTAGTTCAAGCATCTACCACCGATCCTACCAAGGATTACAACGTTTGGGGTATGCTTAAAGATTTAGGGATCTCACACCCTATTCTTGGCAAAGCTTATAGGTTTATCATCAAAGATTCTAAGTTATTGGAAGGTTTAATTAGATGTCCAATAGAGGAATGCAAGTCTTTATTGTTGTATTGGTTGGATTATGGTGATGATCCGCAACAATGAATGTTATAAGACTCTAGTAGTTTTTTTGAAACAGTTTGAACTTGTTTTTGATGTTTTTAATGTTGTAAGACTCTAGTAGTTTTTGTGAACAATTTGAACGCATTCTGTTGATGTATGAATGGCTTCTAATGGCATCCTTGTTGGTTCTCATGAGGTTCATGTTCTAGAGAAAGATATATAATGATATTACAATGCTATGATATATGTGTACATGGAGTGCTTAAAGATGGTTTTTTTGTGAGTAAAATATCAGTGAATTTTTTTATTTTAATTCTTGATTTTTCAGGTTTCCAAATTCTTGTTCAGGCTATTAATGGGCATTTTTGTGTGAAAGACAACAAAGCCACAAAGGGTGCGTGATCCACCATAAAAATTGCATGTCGGAATAAAATGCACATATATATATGTCTGAAAATGACCCAAAGCTATTAGTGTCATTAGCGTCATTAGTGTTATTTGTGCACCATATATCTATACATAGTTTGAATTAAAAAAATCCTAATTGATTAGAAATTTTTAGAATCAAAGAAACCTAAACAAATCGAATTACGTTTCTCAACATTATTTTTTTTTTAATTTTGGAAAAGAATTCCACATTATGCTTTAAAAAAAATTTAAGATAAATCCCGAATCTTAAATAAAAAATAAATTCCATTATCTCCAATAACAAACACAAAATACTCATATATATTATCATCAACATATCTTTTTGTTATAAAGGTATTTTAGTAATATTAACACAATACATTACCCTTTATTACCTTCAATCCAAACATTACAAGGTTTGGTAACCTCAATTTACTTTACCTTGGTTCCAAACAAAGTATAACTTAAAAACTCAATTTTCCTTACTTTACCCTACCCTACCCTCCATTATGAACCACTCCTTCATCTCCCAAGCAAGCCCTTAATTATACAATGCTTCAAAAGGCAACAAAATGGTGCAAACCTTGCCAAGATGGGAGCCCACTGTAGACAACACATATTATGAAGCAACATGAAAGCGAAATTGAAGTGGCTCTCACACATTTAGTGTCATTTTAGTACTGTTATATATAGTTATGATTTAACTCTTCTAAAAAAATAAAATAAAATAAAAAATAAAAATAAAAATAAAAAAAGTACATTTGCTTGGCTATAATGTTCTAAAGGCCAAGTTAAAAAATATAATTGTATATATACCTCTGAAAAATATAGGTAATTACGGATATGCCCTTTTTATTAGATTCCGTTAGCAGAAGTTAATCAAACTTTATTAACTATGGTTATAATGGTATATAAGCAAAGGGTATAATGGTTATTTTATATATCTGCGGTTTGTTAACGGATGGTTTTTCAACTATTTTGAATCCCGGGGGTATATACGCAATTATATGTATTATTTGGAGGTATGCATGCAATTATTTCTTTTATTCAGGGTAAATATGTAATTTCAAAATTATTTAGGGGTACACCTGTAAAATGCCTTTTTTTTAAATGCACTAATTTCGGGGTGTGTTTTCAAACAAATGCTCCAAATTTAGTGGGGGGTTTTTTGAATAAACTCCGCTAAGTTAGTGTCGGTGTTTTAAATAAATGGCAGTATCTGAATGAGCTTTTTTATTAAAAAAAAAAAACATGCCGGTAAATTAGAACATTCATATAATAAGGCTCGTCGAGGTACCGGCGTTTTTGTGGCAAATGCCATGAAATTAGCAGTGATTTATTTGAAAAACGCTGATAAATTAGAACATTTATATATATATGCTAATGATGAAATTTGTTGGCTTTTAACCCATAAAGGCCGCTAATTTTTATTTTATTATACTATTTTTTGAATTTGAGCAATTTTATTTTTTGTCAATTTTTCAATTTACACATGAAGAACATGTGATTATGTGCATCTTCAATGACATTACCTACCACCGAAGAATATGAACTAAACAAGAATACGGAGTTGTGGAAATTAATTCATCAGGCCAAATGCTAAGCTTAAAAGTAACACAAATTTACTCATTACAAGGAATAGAAGTCAATACAAAGCAAAATACCACAAAGTAAATATAAGTCTACGTAAGTTCAAAATAAAAGCAAAATACCACAAACTCCATACAAGTCAACATAGGTTCAAAGTATAGACTCATTTATATATACAAGTCAATATAGGTTCAAAGTCCAGATCTGAACTGGTCAATATTCGTGTAGAGTTCAATCCCGAACCCGATCATTGTTAACGGGTTCAGATCCTAAACTAATAATATACAACATTGCATCTCTTGATTTCTTGAATTGAAATTCGAAAGCAAAACCTCCTCTCTTTTCTGCAACGTGTTCGAGAAGATGAGCGAAGGCAAAGACACAGCTCGCCGGTGGAGTGCTGCCGCTGATTATTGGAAGAAACTTCTCCATTAAAAGGAACTAGATTAGAGAGTCTGTACAGGTGTTTGCCTCCTTCCGCCGGGGTAGGCCAAAAGACAGTCAAGGCATCTTGCTTTACAGGTGTGAGTTTTTTGTGCTGACATGATCAATTTAATGTGATATAGAATAGAAAAGAATAATTAAATTGAACAAAGGCAGAGTCCGTTAGAAATGGAGACAGACTGACCAAACTAAAGCATTCGATTCAGTTGTGTTATTATACAGCTCCTAATGGCAAGAAGGCCGGACAAGAAGTCTCAGCAGGCCATGCCACCTGAATTGGTCAACCAAGGTTTATAAATAATAATATTACTTTATTAATTTTTTTTAATTTCATATGTAAGTACCCTTTCATAGTTTAAGTGGTTAATTGTTTTTGAAGCAAGAGTGATATCTTGGTTCAAATGTTAAAGAAACCTTTTTAATATAAATTTATTTTATGATAAAAATTCATGCTCCTCTTAATTTTCAAACGCATGAAACTTGCACTTTCTAAATACCTGTGATTCTGAAGTTGAGCCACCTATGTTAACTTCATTGATAGTAACTCTAGGAAATTGATTTTGCAAAAACCCAAGGAAAAGCATTGTATTGAATACTATTTTGCTCAGGCTCTTCTTTTATTAGTTGCATTTGTTGTTCCATTTGATGAAATCTCTCAACGAACACACTTGATTGGGTGCTTGAGGCAACAAAGGTTTTGCTAGTCGTATTTTCATAATAACTTTTCGGTGTTGAACCTAATCCAACCCCTCTTACCCGTGCCACATCTTTCTTTTCCAAAAAGTTTCGTTAAAATTTCAGTTTCAACCATTTAAATATCCCCATCTATTGTTTGACATTTAGCTAACTTCTCATTTGCCTTCTCCTATATATATTGAAATAATTTTTTTAAAGTAATATATTCCAAAAAAAATTACAAATTAAAAAAAAATACTAAAAACATAATTTTTACCATAATTTATTCAATTTCCATGTTCATGTGAGAACCATCCTTTTTGGTATGAGTTGCTTTAAAAAATTCAAGCCATCCTACTTTTCTTCCACTGTTGACCTCCTACAAGTAATTAAACAAAAATTTGTTTGAATCACAAACATCGAGAGATTAATTGTAACACATCATTGAAATACAAAGAAAACTAAAAACAACATTTATAACTCATTTCCAACAATTTAATGCTTAATATATAGTTACTTACCATTTTCTTTTTTTCTTTCTCGCAAAACTCTTTGATCCAGTATATTTTTGTTACTTTATGCTAGTGATCCCAAGCTTTTCAGAATCCTACATATTGACGCATATACTAAATTATAAATAAGAAAGATATAATAATTTTAATAAATAAGTAAAATAATTATTCGGACCTCTCCTATCTTTGAATACAAAAAAACAGACTAATTATTCTTATTCGATCGAATGGTTACATCTGGATGTTTATTCTTGTTCGCCTGTAAACCAACTTCTCTTTTGAAATGACGGTTTTTCAAATCATGCTTGTAATCTCTCCACTTCTTCCACAAAGACTTGAGCACATACTCTCTTGGAATTTCTAAAACAAATCAGAACTATTTGAAAACATTATAAATAATTTAGTTTATTAATATAACTTAATGATGCCTCTATATTTATAGTCACAACACATTTGAACAATTTAATTATGTGTGTTACCTCAATAAATTTGAACAATTTATCCTTCAGTGGTTTCGGCACTTTTTGCCAACTCTTATTATGAAGGCCAATATATTGACTAGATCGAGCAGGCATGCCAAGAAATCCAGTCAATATTTGTGCTTGGGACCCAATTCTTTGTCCCAAATGATTGCACTCACCAAAACCCTCTCTTTTGAGTAGGGGTGAGCATTATTTGGAAAAACCGAATACCAAACCCGAACCAAACCGAATAAAAAGTTTGGCGGTTACTGATTTTTTTTTTGTTTGGTTTGGTAACAATTCTATTGATAATTTGGTATTCGGGTTCTGTTTGGCTTTTTAGTAAAAAAATTTGGTTTAACCGAAACCAAACCGAATTATGTTATATAAATAAAACAAAAATTATATGTAGGCAAGGCTTTTGCATAAGTTGTATATGATTAATTTATAAGACCATTATTTAATAGGTTATAATCCGCCTAAAATGACTGAACGATGAATTAAAAAAATTATGAATTAATAGTTAAATTAATTACCCTAGAAATCATTTAAAAACTTTTTTATATATAATTTCGGTTAATAACCCTAAAAAATTTCAGTTAGGTTAATTTTGGTTTTACCTTTATTTGGTTCGGTTCGGTTTATATCTTTGAATATATTTTGGTTCGGCTAACCGATAATTCGGTTCGGTTATCGAACCGACAGATGCTCTCCCCTACTTTTGAGGGTAATGACCACAATTCCTTCAAAATGGTTTGACCTCTTATTGTTTGCCATCCATTGCTATCGACTACAATAAAATTTGGAAGGGAGCTTGAGAAAAAAAACATACTCTTTTTTATCACAATAAAATTATAATTTATCATAAATTAATAAACTATTGTATATGCATTGGCGAGACATTGGAGTTATAGTACTGCAATCAGCACAACTTGGCTTATAAGTTATAACTATTGTATATGCATTGACGAGACATTGGGGTAGGTCAAAAGACAATCAAGGCATCCTACATTACATATATGAGTTTTTTGTGCTGGCATGATCAATTTGATGTGATATAGAAATGAAAAGAATAATTAAATTGAACAAAGCCAGAGTCCATTGAAAATGGAGACTGACTTGCTGACCAACCAAACTAAAGCATCCGATTCAGTTATGTTTTTATACAGCTCCTAATGCCAAGAAGGTAGGACTACAAGACTCAGCATGCCATGTCACTCGATTTAGTCAACCAGTGTTTATAAATAATAAATATTACCTTTAATTTTTTTTTTTTAATTTCATATGCTAGTACACTTTCATAGCTTATGTAGTTAAGTGTTTTTGAAGCAAAAGTGAGATCTTGGTTCAAATCATAATTATCAAACCCGGACCGGCTCAGCTATCGGACCGGTTGACTCGGTGACCCGGTGCTTCAACTGGTCCGGGTCTTTAATTAGACCGGTTATGCAATCAACCCGTTCTGACCCGCATTGACCCGGTGGTTAGAACGGTTGACCTAGCGGTCGGACCGATTGACCCGTCGGTCGAACCAGTTGACCCAGTGGTCAAACCGATTGACCCAGTTTGATTTGTAATTTCAGTTTTGAACTTTGGTTATATATTGGATTGAGTTTGGTTTGATACTTTGATGATAAATTTAAACTTTTATTGTGAATTAGTATTGTTATGTGTTGGTATTATGTGAAGTTTGAGCTTTTTTCCTCTTTTCTACTACTTCCAAATCAAAGATTAACAATTGTTTTGTATTTTTTCCATCAAATTATTTATTTGATAACTAATAATTCATGGATATTATTATGATATATCATTATATAATTAAAAACTAATTTATAATTTTAAAAATAATATTTTAAATTATTTTTATTAACCCAGTATTGACCCAAATGACCCGACGGTTGAACCAATTGACCCGTGACCCAGAGCCTTGACCGGGTCAATGTCCGAACCGGGTCTGATAACTATGATTCAAATGTTAAAGAACTTTTTTAATAAAAAATTATTTTATAATAAAATTAATTTTGTACTTGCTTATTTTTTAAAAATAAAAATACATGCTCCTCTTCATTTTTAAACGCATGAAATATAAATGTTTATATGCATAATCTAATTAAATATCAATTAATAGTTTAATACTAAACTTTTGAGAACCAAACTGCATGTGTTAATTGCAATCAGTCTTAAATATGGGTTGTACATTTTACACTATATTTTTTTTAAAGTTATCAAATACATGCTTATGATTTATCTCATCCATATACATGCTGAACATTTTGCTTGTAAATCATAATAATTTGTTATATGATATTAAAAGACATTGTGGTTTTCACAATTACTGTTAGTATCTATAAATTATTAAAAAAAAAAAGTTACTTGTTTATTATAGTTTGTATTATTATTTTTCAAATTCTTTGTGATTTATATTACATATTTAATTAATATATATATATATATATATATATATATATATATATATATATTATTTGAAAATTGGGTCAACCCCGATCGTACCATTAACCCATGACCCCAGAACTTTCTTGGGTCACTCCCGATCGGGTTTTAGAACATTGTTTATTTGTATTTCCATGGAATGAATCAGGTCCACCAATTTTTTTATAAAAAACAAAAAAAAAATTCTCTTTAATCATTGCAACTTAAAACAAATGCAATGAAAAAACACAAATAATTATAATACTCTTCATTTTCATTTCAATTGCACATCATAATTATAATACTCTTCATTTTCATTTCAATTGCTTACACTAAACAAAACAATTTAGGTATTTTTTATAGGGCATTAAACTACTACTCTTTTTCCATTTTGAGGCCCAAACTTTAATTTAAATCAAAATAGTTATTTAACTTTAATTTTATTTCACTTGGTGGTCACCCAAAAAAATTTGGTCTATTTTTTTATGATCTAATGTTTAAAATTCTCTTTGTTAGCAAATGAGATGGAATTGCCAATAGCGTTTGGATAGTGTGTTATGTAATCATGATAGAAAATGTTTGGTATTTACATTATAAAAAGACCTGAATCTTATGGATAATTACCAGTAAAAAAAGTTGGATAATCATTTTGATTCTAATTGAAGTTTGGACCTCAAAACGAGAAAATGTCATAGTTTGGTACCTTTACTAAAAAAATTTACCCTAATATGTGATCTTTCAATTCTCATGCTCTTAATTATCATCTAAAATATGTTTTGTTTGTAAGAAAGAAAAGGAAATTTTTGTTTTGTTCCTCTCAATTTATAGTACTATCCTAAATTCTTTTTCTCCCTCTTTCTTTTATTTGCTTGACATTTTAATAAATTAATTCAATCTTTTAGTAATCTACTTTTTTTTATTTTTATTTATATGTCAATTTAAGGTTTAATATAGATTGTAGACATATATCAAGCAAATAAAATAATGAAAATAAAGCAAAGTGGAGCGGATATGAGGCTCCTTATAAATATATAAATTGTATTTTTGGGTTCTAAGATAACGCTAAGAAAACATAGAAGTGATCCAAAATAGTAAGCATGTAAGCACAACAACTTAAGATGAAAACCCATGCATGCTAGCAAATGTAAGCACAATGACATAAGATGAAAACCCATGCTTGCAAATATAATAGATTATGACATCCATATAAGAACAATTTTTATTGAATAAGTAGTGTGTGGAAGTAAAGATATCCACCTCCAATTACATCAATTTTGAATAAATATGACATTTATATTTTTTTTGGGTGAAATTTTAACTCAAAAATTCATATTGTTACTTTCAATATACATAGTCCTCCTTAATGAAATAGAGTATTCACATGAAGAATAAATAAGGAATTATTGGTGTAATCAAGAAATAGACAAGTATAGACAAGTATGGAGGTGGTTTACAAAATTACAAATTTTTTGAAAATATCTCTCTGATGTAATACATTTTTGGAGGGAGGAAAAGTGCTACTCATCCCAAGGCTAGGTTGGTGACTAGAATTATTTATTTATTTATTTATTTATTTATCTAGTAATAATATATACCACTCGCCTGTCTGTTGTGGTGGCGGCGATTAATATGAATTTGTAAAATAATGTTTTGGGCCACTATGATTAATTTAAATTTAAATATAAACTTAAACTAATGTCAAAACTTAATTAGATTTAAAATATCATCCCATCAACTCATAACGGACCAAGAAAGTGATTAATATATCGAGACAGCTCGAGATCGCCAGACGTGTCTTCGCCTACTTGACACTTTATCTACTTTCTGCCTACCGCTTTTTATTTCCCTGTCTTTGTTCCCTCATTTCTGGTGAGAGGATTTAACTCTTTGTACTTTCGTCTTTCCTTTCAATATATAAGTGGTTTATTCACTTTTCTTCCAAAAAGTATTAATAAATAAAAAGAAAGTGATTAACAAATCACTGAAAGACTTTTATTCCTTTGCACACGAAGGGAATACAACATGCACCAAGAAATTGATTAACAGATAATAAACACAACCACAAAGTGATTAAACTCACTCACAAACTATATAAGAATTACTGGAGTTGGGGTGGTTGCTTGCATGTTCTCCTGTGTAGCATACCCCTTCTTCACTATCACTGCTAGTGGTTTCTTCTCCGAGATCACTTGGAATCCTTTGGCCATCTCTCTAAGCTTGAACTTGAGGATTTTGCCAGTAGAGGTCTTTGGAAGCTCATCCATGAAAACCACCTTCTTGGGCACCATAAACCTTGCCATATTGCTCCTACAATGAGACACAATATCCTCCTCAGTCACACCAACATATCCCTTGACAAGTGACACGAAAGCGCACGGTGTTTCTCCCCAGCGAGGGTGCGGCATCGCCACCACCGCTGCCTCCCTCACCATCGGATGTCGGTACAACACCGTCTCTAACTCCACACTGCTGATGTTCTCCCCTCCAGATATAATCACATCCTTAGATCTATCCTTTATCTCTAGATACCCATCAGGATGGATAACACCCACATCTCCGGTGAGAAACCAACCATCCTTGAAAGCCGCAGCCGTGTCCTCACTGTTCTTCAAGTAACCCTTCATTACGTTACTACCACGCAGCACCACCTCCCCGAGTGACCTTCCATCACGTGGCACGCTTGACATAGTCTTCGCATCCTTCACGTCCACTTCTTGAAGAGAAAGCACACTGATCCCCTGCCTAGCTTTCAACTCAGCCCGCTCTTCCGCCGGCCGGAGATCCCACTCAGCCATCCACTCACACACTAAAGCCGGCCCTGTAGCCTCAGTCATACCATAAGCATGAGTTATATGAAACCCCATATCCTCGATCTTCTCCAGCAGCGCCGCCGGAGGAGGCGCCCCACCGGTGAGTACCTCGATACGAGACGTGATGGGGCGCCGATCTTCGTTCTTGGCTTCGAGCATGATGTTGAACACGACTGGCGCGCAACACATGTACGTGACTTTGTGGTCCGCGATGGCGCGGTACATCTCGGCTGGTGCAGTGTTGCGGATGCAAACGTTGGTGCCGCCTCGTGCCGCCATGCCCCATGTGAAGGTCCATCCGTTGCAGTGGAACATGGGAAGGGACCAGAGATACACCGGTTCATTCCCCACACCCCACTGTAACAACAGACTCATTGTGCTCAGGTACGCACCTCGGTGGCTGTACACCACTCCTTTCGGAGCCGACGTCGTGCCAGAAGTGTAGTTCAATGCGATGGCATCCCACTCATCCTCCACTCCATTATATTGGTATTCCTCTCCAGACATGATGAGCTGCTCGTACTCCAGCTCGCCCATCCGCACACCAGTCGGTGATTCGATGTCATCGATCACGACAGCAAGCGGTACCGGCGTACCATCATCTGTGAGATGGCTGAGAGCCTGTCGAGCAAGTGGCACGTATTGGTAGTCCACGAAGAGGATCTTGGCTTCGGAGTGCTTCAGGATGGTGGCCACGTTGCCTGCGTCCAGGCGTGTGTTTATGGTGTTTAGCACTGCCCCGGCCATCGGCACTCCAAAGTGCATCTCATACATTGCCGGAATATTCGGTGCAAGTACCGAAACCTACATATAATTACAAATACAAAAATTTTACAACAAATATAAAAAAAAATTATCATCATATATGAATGTATTGTGTGTATAGATATACACGAACCACATCATTCTTGGTGATGTTTAGTGATCGGAGAGATGAAGCGAGACGGAGGCAACGATCATAGGTTTGCTTCCATGTGAAACGGATGGAGTTGTAGATGATGGACGTGCGTTGAGAGTAGACCGCAGCGGCTCTTGGCAAGAAGGAAATGGGGCTCAAAGGAGTATAGTTAGCTCCACACTTTGGTAGCTTGTCCATCACTTACAATCTATGGAAATGAAGAAAGTAAGAAACTTAGTTGGCTTGGAGATAGAGTGCGTGGAGAGGAGCATATGGTGCATGGACTTAAATACAGGGAAGTTGGAAAATTTTAAAGTGTGACAGGTGAATTGTTGGACCATGTGATGGGCGCGGTTGGTGAATGGATTGGTGAGTGCTCGAACAGCATGTGGTCTTAGTGCATGCCTGCTCATTTGACCATGTGGCTCGGTATCTGCTATTGTTTGCTATGTTTCATTATTTTCCATAGACTGGAACGCGCGCGCAGACCTTCATCAGAAGACTTTTTTTTCCAATAAAATGTTTCTGTAGTTTTGTACTCGTTCAACATGATGATTGCTAGCTCAATAATTATTTTTGTAAATACACTAATTAAAAGCTAGTTATTCAAGTGGCTGTTAGTACGTGGTTGAGTTTTTTTAAAAAAATTTATGTTGATTTAGCATTTCTTTTGTAACTTGGTTGGAAACCCAAGCAATCAAATGCTCGAGTAAACTCTCATATGGTTACCATTTGCTATTATTTAATAATTATTTTCTTAAAAGCAATTATTATTGTTGGTATTTAGAAATAATTGTTTATAATTAATATCTCAGCTGATGTTAATGCTTTATACATATATATATATATATATATATATATATATAATACGTCAACTGCAGACATTCGTAGAACATCCGCATTTGACCACAATACATATTAGGTAGTTATGGTGAATATTAATTAAAGTTTAATAGGATTCATTGGGGTTGATTAGTTTTAGGTTTTGGTTTTTTATAGTTCTTGTACGTCTAATAGAAAAAGGGTTGAACGATTGAGATTTGTTAAGACATGGTGCAGAAATTAATTGAATAGTTAAGATCAAAATATTGTACATCTCATTTTTCACTTTGTACTATTTATTAGCTCGGTGATATTGTCAATTACATAGTGCACAACCGTTAGAGTGAAATCCAATGGTTGATACGAAAATCTACGGACGTTCGTAAATGATGGATGCATTTACATATGTGTGGAAAATTGAACACCATAATTTTTTGGGAAAATTTCAAAAATAAACCTATGATTTTCCATTTTTATAGAAAAAAGGACAAAGGTTTTGTTTTACCTATGTGGGTTTTTCAGCTAGCAAAAAAGGAAAAAACTGTTAACGGTGTTAACTCACAAGAGTAAAATGGTCAATTTATTTAAAAATCATCTAATTTGACATAAATTTTTTTTTTTAATCTATTAATCTCTCTCAAAATTTTAATAAATAAAAAAAACTTAAATTCCAAAATAAAATAAAAAATAAAATCATGTTCGAAAACATGTTTTTTTTATGATATGTGGCATTTTTTTATTATAAATTGACCATTTTGCCTCTGTAAGTTAACATTATTAAAAGGTTGTTAACGATTTTTCTCTTTTTTGTTAGCTAGAGAAACCACATAAGTTAAAAACAAAAAAAACAAACCCCTGTTTCTTTTTTGCAAAACTAGGAAACCACAAGGTTTATTTTTAAAATTTTCTCTAATTTTTCCCCAACTAAATTCAAATTTGTGTTAAAGACCAAATTGAATAAATTAAAGAATTAAAATAAATATGTTTGTATAAATAATAAAGGGACTAAAACAATCAAATAGTCATATGCAGTTATGGGATGTAGAAAGAACTTTAGGGAGTTGAAAACCATTTTAAAACTTGTTAAAAGACCTCATGTTCTATCTATTTCCAATAACTTTATTATATATAAGTTTTTGTAATAAGGATGGTTGAGATTTGACCTTAGCAACTACACTTAATTTAGTTTAAATTAATCTTTTATGATTATTTTTGAAAAATTCTATTTAGTTTTGTTATTTGGGTATATTTGAATCTTGGAATGAGCATGAGAGTGGAGAGGGTGAGAATGTGGGCAGAGTGGAGATGAGAGGGAAGGAATGAGAGTAAGAATGAAAATAATGTTTGATTAGAGAGAATGAGAATTGAGAATGTAAAACTTACGAAAGGGAAGAAAGAAAATAAAATTATTTTTTTATGTTTTTTAATATAAATAAATGATATTAATATATATTGTGAGTTTATATTTAATAATAAAAAAATAACTCATTTATAAAATATTTCAAATATGATGATTTAATTTAATTATTATAATTAACCAATTAAATTGAATGATTTATTTGGACGGTTGTCCACTTTAATTATGATAATTAATTAATTATATTAAACCAAAGATAAAAACACTAACTGTAGGGCAGAATAAGTATTTTTTTCTTGATTTTTGAAAAAAAGTGAGATTTCCCCCCTTAGGGAGAATACCATTTCCCTCTAAAATCAGTATTAATTCTTTTGTTGTGTATCAAATAAGGCTATACAACAAAGAATTAAGGAAGATTCAATGAGTTTTAGTACGTAATTGACATGTTAGTAGTAAATTTGATAGCTATAATTTTTTTTTTTAACTTGAATTCGAATTTTTCTAAAAAATTAAATTAAATAAATTATAGAATCAGAATATATATATTTTTATTTAAAGACTAAAATAATCCAATAGTGAAATGCATTTATGGGGATATTGGAATACCTTGAGAGATTTGAAAGACCTTTTAAAACTTGTCAAAAACCTCATGTTCTTTAATTTCTATAAAATTATTAAATATGAGTTTTAGTGATAAGGGTGGCTAGGGTTAGACCTTACCAGCCATACTTAATTTAGTTTTATCTTTTATGATCATATTTAAAAATTCATTTAGTTTAATTTTGGTCTGTTCTAATTTACGGTATAAGTATGAGAATGGAGACCATGAAAATAGGGGTGGAAATGAGTTTAAGAATAAAAAATAAGAATAGGAATATAAATAGTGTTTGATTAGGAAAAAAATAAGAATTGAGAATGCAAAACATAAATAGAGGAAATGTAATAAAATTATTTTTATGAGCATAATATAAATAAATAATATTAATTTATAAGATAATGAATTATATTTAATAATAAATAAATTAACTCATTTATGAGATATATTATTAAATTTTAATTATTAAAATTAAATATTGAAAATTAAAAAAATTTACTTTAACTATTATAATTAATTAATTAATTAATTAATTAAATTAAACCAAGGATAAAAACACTCATTCCAAGGGGAAATCAGTATTTCCTTAGATTTTGAGAGAAATGGGATTCATCTATTGTGGGGAGTATTATTTCCCTCTAAAATTTCTGTTTATTCCTTAATTTGTTGTATACCAAATAGAAGTATACAATAAGAAATATATATATATATATATATATAATGAAAATTGTGGATAGGCCATAAATTTATTTAAAAAATAAAAAATAACATGACGATATATAATATATGTTGCATCTAAAACTTCTTTTAAATGAAATGTTGTATAAACTAAAAGTTATGATTCACCAACCACTTAACCAAATTCCATTCTAAATAAATTTTAAAAAAGGCATCTTAATATCACATATTATTTTAATCTTCACATGGTACATAACTATATGTGGCATGTTTAGGTTGACCTATTTTTTTAATTCAACTCTTGTTGCGGTTGGTCAGTTGGTGGTTAAACAATTTGCTAGTGCATGCATGTCAAGCGTGCTTGAATTTTCATGAGCTAAATAATTAATTTGGTTACTTGTGTTTACATTTTTGGCATGCTATGGTTTCTTATTTCCAATGAACTTGATTCTAAGCTTCACTAAAACAAGTATTTAAATATTCTAATATACATTAAGTTTTGAATAAACTAAAAGTTAATTTAATCCGTTTGTGCAAAACAAGTGGAAGCTTGTGGTAGGAGAAAACTTAATTTAAATTGAAATAGGGCAAGGGGTTTTACCATTTGAATTTATATAAAAGATCAATCTAATTGTTATGATTCTTAACTTGAATAGTTTTAATTAAAAAAACTTTAATTCAAGTTATATTAATTTAAAAAATAATACTAATCAATAAATATATTGATTGAATTGATTAAAATTGTATAAAAATTTATTTTTTAATCAATATTATTAATTCTATGTTCGATATATATGAAATAACTTGGATCATTGAATACTCACATTTGTCTCGTTATTTTCTTTAATCAAATTCTTTTTTACATTCTAATATACCAAATATTCAAATTCCAGCTCTTATGGCATATATATTTAAATAAAATAAAAGAATTTATTCGATTAAGATTATATCTCGAAAGTCTGTGGCATAAAAACATAAAATCCTTAATTTCCAAACATGTTAATTATAATAAATAAAATAGAATAAAATAATAGTAATCGATAGATGACAAAAAGAGAAGTCATTCTGGACCATCCCGCCTGATAATGGACTTTCAATATTAGCTGATCAAAGCTGCCAAGATTGAAGTGAGAAAATAATATAAAATATTATTATTATTTTTATTATTATTATTATTATTATTTCTTTATTTATTTATCATTTGATCAACATTTCATTTCCAAGAGGAGAACTTGAATGAACTTCTTATGGTCCGGCATGGATATTGATCATCCGAGTTGTAGATTGATTGGCTGGACTAACATTTGTCGTGCTCGGGAACAAAGGGGTTGGGGTATCTTAGATCTACAAAACTTTAATCAGACGTTAATTGGGAAGTGGTGGTGGAAGTTCATGACGGATTCAGCTTGGTGTGGCGCTGAGGTGATCCAGTTTAATTATGGAATGAGTAGGTGGAATTTATTCCCTAGGCTATCGGGAAGGATCTCCTTTTTTTGGAAAGGGAGTGTTGAGTTGTCTCCCAGTATTAAGATGTTGTATTGCTCATGATATCCAATCTGGGGAGGAGACCCTATTCTGGAAAGATAATTGGGTAAATGGCAGAGCACTTATGTGGTTGTGGCAGGAGGAGTATAGAAGAGCTCGCTCTCCCACTGGTACTATTAGGGATTTGCATTTTCTTTTGACGCAGGCTCTTTTCTCTGAGGATGTGGGTATGCTGACTGTCAAAGATCGGCTTGAGGTTATGGACCGGGAGATTGGTGATACTAAGAGTTGGTGTCTGACGGGGAATGGCTATTTCTCTGTTAAATCCTTTTATACATTCCTGAACGATGGTGGGCTCAGATGTCCAATGGCGAAGATCTTTTGGAGGAGTACGTGCCCGAAGAAGATTAACATCTTCAATTGGTTAGCCTGGAAAGATAAGATTCTCACTTTGGAGAATTTAGAAGTTTGAAGATGTAATCGGCACCCAACTGCTACCTGTGTCTTGTGTCATGCGGCGACGGAGACAGTGGACCATCTTTTTTTACATTGCTCTCAGGCAGGCAGGTGTAGAGGTATTTCGGTAGGCTGCTGGATCTTTCGGACCCGCCTAGTTCACTGCGTTTGGTGTGGGCTGCGTGGAGATCTGACGTTAGACCGAACTCTAGGGTTTTTGGAGAGTTAGTAGTGAAGGCGATTGTGTGGAACATTTGGCTTGCGAGAAATGATTGCATGTTTAATGCTAATTATATTTCTGCACATGCCCTTATTTTGAAGATTGATCGAATGTTATTATACTGGGTTGCTGCAGTTGTTGAAGGGCAACAAGCAAAGATAGAGGAACATACTTCAACTATCAGGTGTAGTTTGAAATTCCTTGGTACTTCGGTGGAGGAGCTGGGCGAGGCGCCGACCCCGGATGTTGGTCTCGAGCAGCACTCGGGCTAGGGGGTTACTTTTCTTGGGTGGTGGAGGCAGCTGTTTTGCCTCGTTTTGTTTGACTTTTGTTTAGTTTTTGTTCCACTGCTTGTGGGTACTTTGTTCCATGTGTTCCTTTATGAACCGGGGTTGTGGTGTTCCTGTTTTTTTTTTTTTTAATTGAAGTGGTTTATCCACTTTTTCATACTTGAATGAACTTCTCTTTACCGTTTCTTGTTTTCTTGAATATAAAAATAAATAAATAAAAAATCTCACGTTGGTAAATGTATGTCACAATTGATATTGATGGTCCCAGGAAGCTAGCTATATGAGAAATGGAGATCTTCAAGTTTGCTTTATGATTTAATTATAATATATATTATATATTATAAAAAACCAGCGCTTTGAATTCTTGATTCAGCAAATGCTAGCTCCTTAATTCAAAGGTTTAAATTTGTTTTTATGAAAAATTATTTGTATGCTCATAAAATTTTAGTCTATTGGTACCAGAATTTTTAATTAGTTTTTGTGTCATTATTAAAAATCTAAAAAAAGACGGAATTCAAATCATAGTTAACACAATGTGAAGGTATATATAAATGGGTTGAGATATTAACTTATATATATACCTTGCTTTATCAATATATGTATTTATATTTAAGAACCATAAATTTCAATAATAATATATATATCACGTGTAAAAATTGTTTTCATGGAAAAAAAACATGACCGTATTGCAGATAAGGATGATGTGATATAAGATTATGTAAGTTGAAGTTATGCAATTTTGAAGATATAAGAAAACCTTTATTTGTACTTGGTAAACACATGTAATTTTTATCTCCTGATTAAAAATTCAAATAAAAAAAGGGCAAAATTTTTAAGAAGTCTAATTAAATATTTTTAATATTATTTGGTTTTATTTATTTTTAATTTTTTAAAATAGATAAATCACTAATTTATATATTTAAAAAAATATAATAATTACGGGACATATAAAATTGGGAGATACAAACAACTTAACTATAATACAAAGTTAGACAAGTGATCCATCAAAAGCGACGGAGGGTGAAAAAAAAATCTATCGATTAGAGAATTAATGATGTGACTCTTAAGAAGGAATTTTTAAAATTGGATTATTCAACAATGAGACAAGAGGGCCAACGATCATTTCGATCTATTTGGCATCGGGTCCCTTGTGTAGGGTGTTCACTTCGAGTGTCGAGCATGGCTCCCCGAGTTCGATCCCCATCTCTTGCAAGGTGAGGGTACAATTCGGTGGTGAGCGCGGCTCCCCCACGTGTTCGTCCCTCGATTCTGGCGCTTGTTGCCTTTCTTTTAAAAAAAAAAAAACAATGAGACAAGGGGACCAAAAGTATTAGGCATTTTGATCAGATTCATTATTTGGTTGGTTCACAGAGGACACCGATGAGAGGATGTAGAAAGTCAAGGATTAGTTTGATTGTTGGTTTAGACTTTTGAAGAAACTTGGTTTTAAAATTATAATTCATATTGGCCATAAAATAATTTGAATTTCATTAACATTAATTAAAATAAGTATTGTAATATTCACATTATATTAATATTTAATAGTTAATAATTTTTATAATCATATTAATTAATTTATTGTTAAATTATTTTTTAATATTTAATATTATAAATAATTTTATTTTGCAGTCTTTTGTACTTAACAAGTGTTTGCGAAATTACTAATTAGTTGGAAAGGTTTATCGCCTCTTATGCTTGCTTTTCATTTGTGTCGTCTGTATGTTTATTTATTTTTTTACTAGTTTAATAAAATTGTAGTTTATTTCATTATTATTTAAATATAAAAAACACCAAAAAGATTGCT
>NW_024087618.1:0-736 GCF_009730915.1 Dioscorea cayenensis subsp. rotundata | reverse complement strand
ACCATAAACCAGATAAGTAAATGACCTTTGATGCACTGTTGAGTTGAGTGGTATTTTTGTTCCCGGGAAGGGATATGATGTAATAATATATATTATTCAAAAAATATAAGAGAAAAATTAACATGATCTTGGTCTGTTTATATGGATCTTTTGCGAAAAATATTTATTTCAGAGAGAGCCAAGATGTAAAATATTTATTTATGAGAGAATCGAAATTGAATCTTTTACTAAAGTATTTTATAGTTG
Organism: Dioscorea cayenensis subsp. rotundata; assembly: GCF_009730915.1. Classification (NCBI taxonomy): domain Eukaryota; kingdom Viridiplantae; phylum Streptophyta; class Magnoliopsida; order Dioscoreales; family Dioscoreaceae; genus Dioscorea; species Dioscorea cayenensis. The sequence goes on along the minus strand of NW_024087618.1, from coordinate 490 downwards.
TCTCTTTTTTAATTTGGGTCGGTGGTTGGAGTGGTTAACACTTTAGTATTATATAATCTTAATTATTTATAAAATAAATATCAAAATTTAAATCCGAATTTACCATTTTGCTCTTATTTATATTACTAAAACACATATTAATTAAAAACTATTCACGTGTATACTTAATTATAATTTGAATGGTTTTTAAATACTATACAAATACACATAAATAGTTTTTATAACTGCATATATTAATAATATAAATAGGAGCAAAAATGTAAATTCAAAAGTCATTTTTATGCCACATTTATAAGACCCAACAAAGTTGAGTGTTTTGACACTTTCTTACAAACGATTTATACTACATATATTAAAATGTTACAATTCAAATTATAAATCCGGAATTGATAAAGGGGTAAACCATAAGATACATTACCAAAACTTTTCCAAAACTTAGAACAAGTATTTTTAAAAAGAAGAAACAAACTACTCCAAACACACACTTCCA
>NW_024087617.1:0-45850 GCF_009730915.1 Dioscorea cayenensis subsp. rotundata | reverse complement strand
ACAAACAACACGACATTTGATTTTGTTTTTTTTGACTCTTCCTTTCTTTTACTTTCTTTGCGTTTTATTTTATACTTGTTCACTCAGAAAGGATTCTCCTTCTGAGTCTATGTTCATTTTGCACCATCAAGTTGTATTCACTGCTTTATTTTTATATGCACTCGAGTTATTTTGTTTTTGTTTTATTTTTTATTATTGAGCTTCACTGAACCCCCTCGTGTATGCGTGCAGATGGTCTTGTCTTCTTGGGAATTGAGACTTAGTCATGGGCGCCGCCAAGGTGCAGAGGCACTTGCCCTTGTGAGCCTCTCGACCCGTCGGAACACTACTCCCATGGAATTAGCTTCATCAAACGCAACACTAGGAGTCAGGGGAGTATTGTTTTGATTGCTTCTCCCACATTTGCTTTTGAATGATATACATTTTGAGTGAGCATGCATGTGTACATTGAGGACAATGTACAACTTAAGTGTGGGGGAGAGTTTCATAGTGCACACATCTTTTCTATTGTTCTTGATTGTTATATGTTCACATAGCCAATGACGGTTCACTTTAGTTGCAAGGATTGTATTCTTGAGTTTAGGCGAATTTTTTTAACATTGAATATTTTTCATGCTCTAGTTTTTGCTTGAATTTCTAGGAATTTTTGCCCGATTTACACTTAGTGCACTACTCACTTTTTAAACTCTATTGGAAACTCAAGTTTGATGTTAAAAGGACTAGTTATAGTTGTTTCTTGTGTTAAAAAAAAAAGAACAAAATAGTTTTATTGTTTATTTGTACTTGTTGGGTGGAAAGAGCTACCACCTATGACGTATGAAGGTACTCTGATAAGTCGGATACTAGCTATGCCCTAATGAGAGAAAGAGCTATCTCATAGGATGTGTGAAAGCTACCACTCCGGTAGAAAGAGCTACCACCTCGAAACTGTGAAAGCCACCTTAGCGGCTGATAACTGCTTGTGCGATATGAATGCGAAGTGTTCATTCTTTATGTTGAGCATTACTTTTCTCGGGTTTTTACACTAATATGTGTGTTTTTATGTTACTTTTATGCAGGTAGGGTTGTGAGGCCAAGTTTAAAGGAAATAGGCCAATGTGGATCATAAAGCACCTATTTTGGAGGAAATCTTGCTAAGATTCAAAAACGAAGACATAGGTCAATCACACTCGAGCATTCCAATTTATGCACATCCATTTGGACGGGCACAAAGTCAGTCACACTCGAGCATTCCAATTTATGCACATAAGAACGAGAGCTCCACCAACATGTATATCATTGAAGAAGCAACTGATTCACGACGTACACTGTAGCAACAATATGGAATTGGGAAGTTATTCAGGTCGAAGGCTGTAGTAGAGCACTGTAGCGTGACTGTAGCAGCATTGTTCACAGCCGGCCGAGAAATCAGAGAAATAGAGAATCCACACGGGCGTGCCCGTGTGGAAATTCCGGACGGGCGCGTGTACCGTCCACGCCCGTGGAGTCGCCCGATTCCAGCCCTATTTAAAGCCGATTCAGCCCCAATTTTGGGATTCTTTTCTCCATCTTTTCCCCAACTTGAGAGAGGGCTTCGGCTAGGGTTTTTGAGAGGTTCTACGGCTCCAACATCGCGCGTCATTTGGAAGAAGGTTATTGGGAGAGCTTTCGTCGGCATCGATCCGGTGAGGTGTATCCTAGGCCGGACAAAGGATCCCTTGCGATGTGTAGAGGACTCTGCACAAGACCATCGACACGACCATCGAGGGGATTTCTTTATGGATTCATTGCTTTTATATTCGATTTCTTTGATTGTACTTAGCTCCATAGAGAGCTAAGCCCCTAGTGGGTACTTGGGTGATTGTGAACCCTAGGATGTATTCGTTTCATTGAACTTCTTTATTATGCTTCCAATAAATTGATGTTTATTGTGAGTTCCAACTTTGAATGCTTGATTGTATGAACATCTCCCCTAGAGTGACACTAGGGTTGAAAGTTCTTGTTGGTAACCTTGTGAGTGAGTGACACACTACGAGCGTTAGACAAAGCTAGGTTGGAGAGGGTTGAGAGGGTGAGTCGAGATATACAGGAGCGTCCCCTTTCCCCTCCGACGTGATAGATTCTACCTCCATTTCTCGACTTCTTTGCGGCCATAATAGAGTGAATGGTCTAAGCGATGAATCTCCGCTGGGGTTTAGTTGCGCGTGCAACGGAGTGAAGCGTTGAGGGGATCTTAGTATCTAGGGCGTAATTGTGGTTAGGGACCTTCCACCTGGACCAAAGGGTTAGGTCTATAATTAGGAAGATATTTATCACTTGGAATCCCTAGAGCTCATTTCAACTTTGTTCGAGTGCGAGGTTGAGAGGTTATTTAATCTCTCCTCCGGGACATGAATAGAGTTAGGCATAGTTGACCTTAGATTTGGGACTATGTATGTAAGGATTTCCATGACTCACCATTGCATTGATTAGGAAGCATAATAGAGAGTTCTTGCACTTGAAGCCATTATCCTAGGTGAAGCATCATCCGAGTACCCCATCTTTATCGATTGCCTTACCTCCCCCTGACTTTTGCTCTCTTACTTGTTGCTTTTAATTGTTGAGAATTGAATCATTGTCACACTTATCATTATTGATATTCCACATAGCTAAGAATCGAATTAAGTGTATTTACTCCCTACTCCCTGTGGATTCGATACCCGCTCACACGGGATTATTACTTCGACAAACCCGTGCACTTGCGGGATATACGCAAGGGGATCTTGTCATCAACCCAAGGTATGCTCCTCAAAGTCCTAAGTAAAAGGGACTTATTTATGTACTAAAAGTAACAACAATTTCAAAGATGGTAGTAGCTTCACGCATGCTCTTAGGTAGCCCTTTCAAAAATGGCAGCTAAGGTGGCTTTCACACTTTGGAGGTGGTAGCTCATTCTACCAGAGTAGTAGCTTTCACTCATTCTATGAGATAGCTCTTTCTCTCATTAGGGCATAACGAGTATCCGACTTATTAGAGTAGCTTCATACTTCATAGGCGGTAGCTCTTTCCACCCAACAAGCTCAACTAAACAATAAAACTATTTTTTTTCAGAATTAACAAAAGAAACAACTATAACTAGTCCCTTTTACATCAAACTTCAGTTTCCAAAAGAGTTTAAAGAGTGAGTAGTGTAACAAGTGTCAATCGGGCAAAATTTTCTAGAAATTCAAGCAAAAACTAGAGCATGAGAACATTAAATGTTAAAAATTCTCCTAAACTCAAGAATACAATCATTACAACTAAGGTGAACCGCCATTGGCTATGTAAGCATATACACAATCAAACTAATATAAAAGATATGCGCACTAAGAAACTCCCCCCACACACACACACTTAAGTTATACATTGTCCCCAATGTACACATGCAAGCTCAATCATAATGTATATTAATCAAAAAATATGTGGGAGAAACAATCAAAACAATACTCCCCTGACTCATTAGTGTTGGATTTGATGGAGTTAAATCCTTGGGAGGAATGTTCCAACGGGTTGTGAAGCTCACTCGGCAATGTGCCGAAGCACTTTGGCCGTGTCCATGACAAGTTCTTAATTCCCATGTTGACGAGACCAACTTCACGTATACATGAGGGGTTCAGTGAAGCTCAATAAAACAAAAACAACTTGAGTATATAAAAGATAAAGCAATGAATACAACTAGAGGCAATAAAACAAAAATAAACTCAGAAGAAAAGTCCTTTCTGAGTATACAAGTCAAAAATCAAATGCAGAAAGTAATAAAAATAATGAAAACAAAGTCAAGTGTCGATGTCACGCTCTTGCTCTACTGCTGATGGTGGTGGTGATGAGGTACACGGTGGGTCAACCGGTGCTGGACTAGGTGATGGAGATGCCGAAGATGCCGGGGAAGTCTGAGGTCTCAAACTAAAAGATGAGGCAACGTGTCACTCAAAAATCTATTGTAGCATATCGAAACGTGCCATGCACTCTGTATACTGTGAGGCTTGTGTAGCCCGGACCTCAGCAACATAAGCTCGAACAGCAGCACAGCATTCTCGAGCCTCTCAAATAGATAATAGGCTCGAGATGGTGAAAACATGGGTACTAGGGGTGGATCTTCTGCCATAGGAGGTGCCTCGATCTCCATCGGTGCCGGCTAGGGCTCAGGGGCAGGCTGAGAAGCACCAACATCATCATCACCTCCTCAGCTATCTTTGGAGCTGGCATAATCAAGGCATAAACTCTAGATTGGACCCTGCGATCCATCCCCATTAGGCATAGCATCTCTATGCCCTAAGGAGCAAGTATACTCGCCTTCTCGGTCCCCTGAATCGAGGTCAGAAGATCCATACCCATAACTAATTTCATGATGTACAGACCCGATAAGATCACTCCTAATCTAGTGTACTGACCCTGATGTTGTATATACTCCGTGATGATGTGTCCCAAATGGATCGGTGTGTGTGTTGAACCATCGAATACAGGTACAAGAGCTCCCCGCCATTTCCGGGACGCGCGGTGTTGTCATCATGGCCGCTTCGACCGCTTATAACGAAAGCATGGAAATATCGATACGTAGGTCAGGAAAGGCACGTGGCCTTGGACAAACCTGGATCATACTAGCCCTGTGTGCATAACACTCCATACGCCGCGTCATGGAGTCAAAGCGCCCGGATAATCTGGCTCGAGAATCGCTGCGTATTCCTTTAGTATCTCGCGAACGCCTCCCTCATACAACCCTAGTCTCGATCGAAAAATTGTGTCACACTCATGCTATAGTGATCCCCGATAGACTCGAACTATATAGCCGTGTCACTGTCAAAACTATCATACAGACGATCAAACTCAAATGAGGATAATACCTCGAGTGTAAGTGTATGGATGGCGGGCTCTCTAATCTTTAATAACTGTCCCCAACCTTTGACCGATACCAACTCGTCTACCTCATCCGCTAACTCTTCTCCCTGTTGTATATCTCACAACATGCTTGTGTCCAAGAATCGAGTCTGTCTGAATCTAAGTCTCAATAAACGTACGAAATGAGCGTGATGCTCTGGGATAGTGAATCTCATGCTCTCAGACTCAGAAGATGACTCACGCGGCAGTTTATCTGCTTGCGTCTTTGACTGAGGTGCCATGATCTGCAAAATTTGAAAGAAAATCGATCAACAATGTAAATAGGTAGTGTTTGCAGATATCCACATGATCGTGTGGAATTTCCGCACGCCCGTGTGGATTCACGGGGCGTGAAAAACGCATGACTGCGCTTCAAAAATCAAACAATACACTGTTTAATTACTTTTGACTTTGTTCTAAACAAGAAAAACCATTCTAGTTGTAGAAATGAAGCAACATTAACCAATTTCATCCATTAATATCAAGAGTTGACGAAGAAAACAAAGAGATAGGGCTTACTGATGAGTTAAAATGAAAGAAAAACTTTAATCAGCTGTAAAACCCAATGAAAATCTCTCAAAAAATGGCAGTACGAAGTCAGGAAGAAGTGTGAATGTGCTCTTTGGCAAATAGGGGGCGTGCGGAAATTATCCACTTCCATGCGCCTCCATAGGAGAGCTTCACAAGGGCAGATGCACCCTCCTGTGCGCTCTCAGGATAACACTTGTTGGCTCTTAATGTACCCGCACAGGCATGTATAAAAGACCTACATCCGTGTGCCCAATCCACAGGGGCAGCCACATGCCCCTGTGACGTCTCTATCCAACCGAGAGAATCATCTAATTGTTTCTCACACATGTGCGGAAATTACGCACGGGCGTGGACTTTCACAGGCCCAACTCATAGGGGCGGACACACACCCTTGTGTCTTCTCGGTATGGAGAGAGCTCTTCTGCAGAGATCCATGTCAGTATGAGGAAAATACCCACGCCCGTGTGTTTGTCACAGGTTCACCCACTGGGGCGAGTCCACAGGACAATTTTCTAAGTCTCCGCAGGACAACGCACGCCTGTGCATAAATTACCCATGTGCGTGCAAAAATCGCAAGGTCGCTCACAGGGTCGTGTCTACGCCCATGTGTCTTCTCTTTGTAGCTCATAGTACAAATCCATGGGCATGCAGAAATTCCACACTCAAATGCATTTTCTTTGGATGCCTTAAAATCTCTGAAGGCTCCACAGAAAATTCCCGAACATGCTTACACACTTAAAGCCTGCCTATTATGCAAACTATACCAGTGAAAAACATGAGAAACTAGATCAAGCGACCAAAACTTCGCCAAATCCACATGAAAACACACGATGACATTAAAAACCACAATAAAGCACATCAAAAGCATCTAAAAAAAATCAAGACACCAAGACTCAACACTTTATTCATGCAAACAATAAACTACTCAACTAAGAAGACAGTAAACACTTGGATTGCCTCCCAAGAAGCGCTTGTTTAACGTCACTAAGCTTGACGTACCTTGTCTTAACTCATGGGGGTTTATAGATGAAGGTTGTTCTCTTACCCATGACTTGAAAGCATGATGAGCAAAGTCTTTTGAAGGTAGAGGGTGAATTATCGGGCATGGGACCACCTAGCAAAGGTTCATCCAATTTGTTCGGTTCATGCCCATCTCCAATAGCCTTGGAGTGTTTCCAATGTCATCTCCAAGCCCTCTTCATCTTCCGGAAGACCTTCTTCATGATCCCCGGAGTAGATGGTACTTCTTCTATTGGACCAAGCATCATTACTTCTTCATTGTCCACCTCTTGGTTGAACAAACCCTCGTATGGATCTGGGTTGAACATTTCCTGCATGTATTCATCAACAATCTCATCAGTAGTGTCTAGGAAATACAAAGTATCATCGAAATTGAGAGAATGCCGCATGGCTTTGGCGAAGCAGTATGTGAGCTTTTCATCTCCAACCCTCATTGTCAACTCCCCGCCATCCATGTCAATTAATGCCTTAGAAGTGGGCAAGAACGGCCTCCCAAGTATCAAAGGTATATCCGCATCCTCATCGACATCCAACACTACAAAGTCAACCGAAAAAATGTACTTGTCCACCTTGACAAGCACGTCTTCAATGATGCCCCTCGGATGTTGATTAGTGTCTAAATGTAGGTGTTTTCATATATATATATATATATATCGTATTCACTTTGCATGTATTTTGTGAGGTTTGATGCCCATTTTGCACTTAATCATCTACTATTTACTTTGTAGGGCATAAGAGAACCATGGAGAACAAAAACATATCATTTAGGAGAAAAGAGAAGAAAACTGCAATTTCATACCACCCCCATACCACCTAGTATGGGGGTTGTATTGACCCCATATGCACCCCGTATGGAGAATGAATTTAGATTATTTGAGTGCTATATGACCTCCATATGACCCCTATACGACCCGTATGCCATGGGGGGTATAAAAGCTGACTTTTAGGACAGAACAAGGGACTTTTAGGACATATTTTAGAGAGGCTACTTGGGAGGCATTGAGTGACCTTGGGAAGAATACGAAGGGCAAGGAAACAAGAAAATCATCAAAGGCCATGGTCAAGGGCTCTCAAGGCGAGAAGCCAACATCATTCAAACGGGAGATCAACCACAATTTGAAGGAAGGAGACCCACAGCTAGAGGAAGCGTCATTCGGCATTCCTTTGGCAGGGGAAGTGTCATTCGGCACATTCTCTACCTCATCCTCCACCATTTCATCTAGGGAGTGTCATTTATGCTTTTGTTTCATGTTTTGCTTGATTGTATTGCATGTTGTGGGATGATGACACACTAGACCCCCAAGGCCACCGGGTGTTGGTGACCTTTGGAGGGTTTTATCATGTATTTTGGGTGATTACTTGTTAATTCCATGCTTGGGTAATTTTGAGATTTAATCATTATTTTCATGCTAAGTGCTACACTAAGGAGAAATCCGTACCTCTTTTCTGAGTGATTCATGTAGATGTAACTTGCTCACATGTATTAGATCATGAATGGATTAGAAGGGGAGACTTGTATCATCACACCGAGAAATTGGGTGTTGGTAGCCCTCCATGGTAGGTTAAGCTGAAGAAGAGTAGGTTTACTCCTATTTGAGATTTCCTTGTACTTAATGCAATCGTAGGAACGTGGATTTGGAAGAAATTCCTATCAATGTTCATATGGGATTAGGGTTCAATCGCCGAGAAATTGGGGCTGTTCTAATCTAGAAATCTCTTGGTCCAATTTACCCTTGCATCTTTTAATCATCATCCATGTTTCATTATAACCCCTCAAGGGGATCCACATCCATAGGCCTTTGCATTACATTGATTTTCTTGCTTGCTCATTGCATCTTCTCTCAAATATGTTGGTAATCTTGTATTTAGTTTTAATTGCATCTAGTAGAGTAAATCCCCTCACTTGAGATCTTAGGCTAGATAATAGCTCAAGAAGGAGTAATAGGAGATATTTAGCCCCATAGAATACGATCCTCTTGACTTCACACGAGGTCTTACTTGGCGATCTCGTACACTTGCTGGGAAGCAATCAAGTTTTTGGCACCGCTGTAGGGGAGACTTTAAGGAATTCTAGGAAAATTTTAGATTATTACTCTAGCTATTTCACTCTTTACTCACTTTTTATCATTATTTTTATTTTCTTTTGATCTTAACTTTCTACCATTTTTCTTAGTTTTGCAAGATACTGTGCATGACACGTTCAAATCCATCGACCTTGATTACACCATATAGTAAAATTGAAAGAACTGTGCATCGGAGATTGAGAGAAGTTGGTGAAGGGTCGGGTGCTCAGAACATTGAAATTGAGGATAGCGAGTCTTCAATCATGGCGGAAGAGCGATGCACTCTATCCGAATATGAAAGACCTCAATTCACAGGTGATGAGTTTAGTGTTCAAGCACCATCCATGGCATCCAACAATTTTGAAATTAAAGCAAGTACAATCGGCATGGTCTAGAACTCGGTTCAATTCAATGGTCTTACAAATGAAGATGCACATGACCACCTCTCCCGGTTCCTCCAAATTTTCTCTGCTTTTAAGATTAATGAAGTGTTAGACGATGCTATCCGTTTGAGGCTATTTCCATTCAGTTTGAGAGACAGGGCATATCGTTGGCTTACATCATTATCTTCAGGGTCTATAAAAACATGGAAAGATATGGTTGAGAAGTTCCTTGGGAGGTATTTTCTGCCAAGCAAAGCGGCCAAATTAAGACAAGAAATTTCAGCCTTTAAACAAGGGGAGTCCGAAACATTGTTTGAAGCCTATGAAAGATTCAAGGATCTCCTTACAAGGTGCCCCCCATCATGGTTTTGCTTCATGGATGTGAGTAGAAATCATCTACAATGGGCAGAACTATGCTACTCACCAACTCATTGATGCCGCGGGGGATGGTTCCCATAGAAACAAGTACCCCGATGAGGCTGAGCAATTACTTGAGTCTAGGGCAAGCAATGAATCACATTGGGCCTCAAGGGGATCTTCACAAAAGGCTATTGGAATTTATAAAGTGAGTAGCAATGATGCCTTTGCCGCAAAGGTTGATGTGTTGACTCAAAAGCTTGATCTTCTTATGGGCAGTAGTTGGAGGTCAGAATCAATGATGAATTGTAGCACTTAAGGTGGTGGGCATGGTGCAGCCCAATGTCTGAATGCTAGCTCCTCTGTTGCCTCCATTGAGAATGTCGACTACATTGGGGGGCAACAAAATCAATGGAACCCATATAGCTCAACTTATAATCTCGGGTGGAAGAACCACCCAAATTTTGCATGGAACCAAGGCCAACAACAGAGAGTTGCATGGTTGATCACCCACAAGTGTACGGGGTCGCCAAGTAATACCTTGTGCATAAGCCCAAGGATCGTATTCCACGGGGCTAAGGAGCTCCTATTACTCCTCCATCACTTACTTTCTAACCTTACCACTTAAGCATGGTATATTACTCTAATACATGCAAGAATGTAAATAAAACACAAGTATAACAATTCCAAAGTGAGCAAGAAAATCACAAGAGCAATGATGATAAGAATAGGCCTAGGGATGACGATTCCCAAGAGGGGTCATCATGATGTATGGATGCAAAAGAATAAAATAGCAAGGGTGATTTAGACTGACGGACCTCAACAATAGTTCAACCCCAATTTCTCGGGGGTTAAACCCTAATCCCGTAAAAATGATGAGAAGGATCTCTCCTAAATCATATTCCTACAATTGCATTAAGTGAATGGAGATCGTGCAACAAGGATACACATAACCTCTAAGTTCATCCTCATGGTTCAGGGGGGTAACCTACATCCAATTTCTCAGCATGTTGGTCAAAGATCTCCCCTTCTAGCTCAATAATGATCTAGTACACGTGAGTAGGTCATGTCTACGTGTACAACTCAAACAAGAACTAAGGATTTCTCCACAAAATAGTTCTAGGCATAAAACACAATGAGGTAAACCATAAATCATAGCAATGCACTCCAAATAAAAGTGAAGCATCCAAAATACATGATGAACCCACCAAGGTTCACCTACATCCGGTGGCCTTGGGGGTCTAGTGTGCCATCACACAAACAAGTATCTCAAACACAACAAAAATAAGAAGTAAATGCATAAATGGCACTCCCTAGTCCAAATGATGATGAGGAGGGAGAATGCCGGCCGAATGATGCTTCTTCTAGCCCAAGGAATGCCAAATGGTCCTCCTCCTTTGATGATGAAGCTTTCCCGTTGGAGTTCAAGCCCCTTGATCTTCCCAAGCCTCAAGCCAAACTCTCCCCAAAATGATGTCTTTGTTCCTCTCCATTCTCCCAAATGGTGGCTACCAAAAACTCTCCAAAACGTCCTCTCAATCCTCCACAAAATCACTCTATATACCACTCACCATACCCTCCAAATGGCCTCAATCCCGGGTGGTATCCCCAGCTCAATGAGGACCTCATTGAGGTGGTATACCGGCTCAATGAGATCCTCATTGAGCCCCTCATTGACACTGTTTGGGGTAGGCAATCTCCACAAATGCTCTAAGAATAGTGTCTATACTGGCTTAATGAGCACCTCATTGAGACAGTATGCCTTCAAGCAAATCATCTTATTCTATACCTACAGTGATCATCCTGGCTGCCATCCCGGGCAGCATTGAGGCCGTATGCGAAGATTCAATTCCTGACTCGAAAACCCACCAGGTGGTACAGTGGATATGCTAAAGTCTCCAGCTACACTATCTGCTATAGTGAATATGCTACAGTACGCGACCTGGTTTTCTTCTCTTTTTCACCCAAATTGTATCTTCGTGTCTTCCGTGGCGTTTCCGTACCCTACAAAGCAAATAACACATGATTAAGCACAAAACGGGCATCAATTCTTATAAAAATACATAGTAGATACATTAAATATATACACTAAAATACGTACATTTAGACACTTATCAAATATCCCCACACCTAAGCGTTTGCTTATCCCCAAGCAAATAAATCATGAAAAACAAAGATAATGATAAGTGGCAAAATATATTACCTCCAGCTCAAATAAATATAAGACTCTACAAGCATTGGAAAATGATTTATAGATAATGAGTTACAAACATTAAGCACATAAGAAAGATCCTGTCTCACCTCTTATATGTTTGTGCCATGTGTGTGAACCTTGTATTTCATGTGTCCTGAATTAGTCCAGCCTACTGACTTCAATCAGTACAGCTCTAGATGCTAATCACTCAACATGCAAGAGTACTATGTCTTAAAATGCTAAGTGCTACTCCAATGAACAAGGTAGATCCTTCTAAGTCCTAAACTAGAACTAACTTCCACTTTTCTTCTCAAAACCTCTAGTAGGTAGCCAAAAAGATCACTAGCGTTTTTATTTTCATTTCATTTCATTTTTTTTTTCTTTTTTGAGTCCGACTAACATAGACTGCACCAAAACATTTTTCTGGAGGGTGCACATGCTGGTTAGCCACAAGAGCCACCCAACTACTCGATTACATTCTACATAGACGCATTCATACTTCATAAGCAGAGCAATACTGACATAGACTCATTTTTCTTTTTCTCTTTTCACCTTGTTTTTTTTAATACATTCTCTCACAATCTCCCTACATCACGTCTTTAGACTACTCTACATGCCACAAAACTATGGCTAGCTCAACAAGACTCAGAAGTTCTTAAGAGTTCATTGAAAGAAAGAACTTAGAATTCTAAGGCCGAGTACTCAAAGTTGTGTGTTAAGCAATCAAGAGAGATAGAGTAGTCATGTTGGCTATTCCCAGGAAATCAACATAAGATTCTGTGCACAAGACAATACTAGAGGTGAAACATGATTCAATAGAGTACAACAACAAATATGTAACTCAAATCAATCATTAATCCATGCTATAAGAGTCTTACAATAATGAACAATCCATCATGGGTAACACTAGCATGCAAACAATAACCCTAATACATACAATATACCCATCCCCCACCTAGTGTTGTACATTGTCCTTGACACATCCGAATATGCGTGCGTGAACCGCAAGTGTACGGGTGTCGTAGTAATAATTACCCGATGAGTCGGGTAGTCGAATCCACAGGGAACGGAAGTACTAGTAATAACCACTTCTCAATTATCTAGTCGGAATCAGTTAATATAATGGAGTGAACTAATTGCAAGCAAAGCAAACGAGTATGCAAGAAATAAAGTAGGAGAGTCTCAATCACTAAGGATGAGGTATTCGGGCAATGATCCCCCTAAGATCTTCTTTAAAGCTCAAGATTCACTAAATGCTCTAGAATCGAGTCTAATGAGTCGAGGTAGTCCAACAATAACCAATCCTTGTCTCCAAGCAAAAGGCACTAGTCCCCTACAAGGTCCCGGTGGAGAAATCGACCAATCTCAACACTTCACACCCCATATGACCGCATTATGCTCTAAGGAAACCTAAGAGTGAAACCGATTCCTAAATGTAGATCCAACCCTAATTCCCGGCGAAGGATCCTAACCCCCTACAAGGTCCCGGCGGAGAAATCGAGCAATCTCACGCCTCACACCAAATATGGTTGCAAAGAGAATATGGAATACGGAGATAGGAAACACTCAATCGAAAGGGAAAGGGGACATTCCTCCATCTCAAGGCTCACCCTCTCAACCCTCTTTAATCTTGGAAATCTAACTCTAATGGAGACTTCACACATTAAAGTATTAAATCATGCAATGTAATCAACCACAAGGATTAACAACACTAGCAAGCAATTAAATCACAAGATTAAAACTCAAGACAACTCGGATTAACTAGAAACATTAAGAGAATCAATCCAAAAATATAAATCTTAGGGTTCACATGCCCAAATACCTACTAGGGTTTAGCCCTCCATGGGCCTAGTTACAAAACAATAATCAATACAATGAAAAGCAATAAAACCCATAGAGAAAACCCCCTCGAATTCGCGCGGATTGGCCTTGATTGGTAGTTCTCCGTCTTGAAGGGTTCCTCTCCGAAGCTAGGTCGCCAATGGCTCCCCAAGGTGCTATGACGTCGAAGGAACCTATCAAAGTTGGTGAAGAACTCCCTCTCAATTGGCGAAGACCTTCTCCTCAAACCCTAGCCGTCTCTCTCTCAATGTCTATGCTCAAAGCTCCGCAAAAAGTCCCCTTAGAATCGGCCAAAAGGTGTATTTATAGCCTCATAACGCGTCTGTCACGTGCCCCCACGCGCCCGCGTGGGCTGCAGGAATTTCCACGCGGTCGCGCGGAATTTCCGCGTGGGCGCGTGAACAGTAATTCTGCTACAGTAATCCCGCTACAGTAATTCCGCTACAGTAATTCCTCTGCACAACAATAAACATTCTCCTCTTAAGGCCACACGATCGGGCACACGATCATATGGTAGGCTATCCGGCTTTTCCTTCATCAATGCGTCTTGAAAGGTCTTGAAATCTTTACAAAGAGGAGGAATGTGGAGACATGGCTGCCTTTGTGCCCTTCCATTAATAACTTGGCTTGCAAAAACTATGGAAGTTGGCACACATCTCCTCATACACGAACTCCTCTTGTGTCTTCCAACTTGATTTGTACAAGAACTCCCAATATTATGCCATAATAGCCTATCTTCGCTCCCTTTTGAAATCCCAATGTCTTCACAACCTATATGCATAAAAGAACATCCAATACACGAAATGAGACATAAACCGTATAAAATATGATGCTCAATGTATGTAAAACATGCATAAAAACATGTTCACTCAAGCACTTATCAGTCCCCAATGTACACTAGTCATGAAAAACATAATAATATTTGCAATAAAAACAATGGAGCGGTGTGGAACGAACTTCCCCGGTTAAATCTTGTGCATACGGCGAGAGGTGACCCGAACAAAAGGTGTTGCAAGCTTTTCGTGTCGGGTCCAGCTTCCATGGAATGTGGAAAGGCTCACCAAGCTCCCTTAATGCCCTGCAAGGCGTAAAGGGGCATCATCATTCCAAACAAAAATTGGGATTGTAATAATAAATACTAGGGAGTAGTCAAAACACACAAATACTAGATAAAGAGTAGCAAAGTTCAACACAAGGTTGGTAGGGCATCCCCTTCCCAACTTATTAAAATCAAACAAACACACTTGCAACAAAAGTAAAGCAAAGAAACAAGCTAAATAAGTAAAGCAAATGTCCATGCTCAAATGTCCAACTAGTCATCACAAGATGTTGTAGATGTGGTAGTCTTGGTGTGCTTCAAAAATGCTCAAAACCTCCAAAATATGTTGGCAAAAGGTAGGATCATCAATTGAGAATAGATTCACCAATCACCATATGAAAGCAATTCCTTGAACTGTTCATTCATCCCAAATGTTTCCAAAATATCCCATTCTATGTGATGAAGTGTGCCACATGGTTTGGTCTTCGAAACTTCACACTTTGCCTTATGATAAGCATGCTTAAAGTGTGGTTCTTCGGGGTTGGCATTGTGTTTCTTGGACGTTTGGAGGCATGAATCTTGATGTGCGGCATTCCTACATCAATAATAATTCGAATAAGAATGAAAGGAATACAAGAGAATGCATAATGTGGCATGAAAATGGCTAAAACATGAAGAAAATGGAGTGAATAAGATCCATACGGGCATATGGAGGCTGTATGGATACTATTTAATTTGAAAGAGTTTCCCCACATCATGAATTTGGAAAAAAATTTACATAAATTCGAAATGTTTCAAAGACTTGATGATCATACCACAATATACAAGCTAAAAACTTGAAATAATCCATACAAATACTCAAGAAAGCGAGAAGAAAAGAAAAGAAAAAATTTCATCATACAAGCTTCATACCAACAATGATCTTGAAAACACTTGAGTGGAGCTTGAAGACAAACACTAAATCAACATTCCAAGGAGATGTGGAGATGATTTAGAACAATATTTAGTGAGATCCGGCCATGGAAAGATGGATCATGGAAGCTAGGGATTGGTTGGAGAAGAAGAAGAATGAAGAGAGAGAAAAGTTGGCGACTTTTTGATGGAAAACAAGGTTCAAACGCCTCAATGAGCAACTCATTGATGCTGTCAAGGCTTAGTTTAAAGTCTCGGGATAGCCTTGATGGCCTTAATGAGCAGCTCATTGAGGCCGTCAAGGCTAGTGCAAAGTTACTGAATTTTCTTGATGGTCTCTGACAAGTTCCCCTTGCTTATATCCCGCAAGTGCACGGGTTTGTCGAAGTAATAATCTCGGGTAAGCGGGGTCGAATCCACAGGGAGTAGGGAGTAAAGACACTTAATTTGATTGTTAGCTATGTGGAGTATCAACAATGATAAGTGTGATAATGATTCAATTCTCAATAATTAAAAGCAACAAGTAAGAGAGCAAAAGTAAGGATGAGGTAAGGCAATCGATAAAGATGGGGTACTCAGATGATGCATCACCTAGGATAATCGCATAAAGTGCAAGAACACTATATTATGCTTCCTAATCAATGCAATGATGAGTCTTGGAAATCCTTACATACATAGTCCCAAATCTAAGGTCAACTATGCCTAACTCTATTTATGTCCCGGAGAAGAGATTAAATAAATTCTCAACCTCGCACTCGAATAAAGTTGCAATGAGCTTTAGGGATTCCAAGTGATAAATCGCTTCATAATTATAGACCTAACTCTTTGGTCCAGGCGGAAGGTCCCTAACCATAATTAAGCCCTAGATACTAAGATCCCCTCAACGCTTCACTCCGTTGCACGCGCAAGTAAGCCCCAGCGGAGATTCATCCCTTAGACCATTCACTCTATTATGGCCGCAAAGAACTCGAGGAACCGAGGTAGAATCTATCACGTCGGAGGGGAAAGGGGACGCTCCTGTACCTCTCGACTTACCCTCTCAACCCTCTCCAACCTAGCTTTGTCTAACGCTCGTGGTGTGTCACTCACTCACAAGGTTACCAACAAGAACTCTCAACTCTAGTGTCACTCTAGGTGAAATGTTCATACAATCAAGCATTCAAGGTTGGAACTCACAATAAACATCAATTTATTGAAAGCATAATAAAGAAGTTCAATGAAACGAATACATCCTAGGGTTCACAATCACCGAAGTACCCACTAGGGGTTTAGCTCTCTATGGAGCTAAGTACAATCAAAGAAATCGAAATTAAAAACAATGAATTCATAAAGAAACCCCCTCGATGGTCGTGTTGATGGTCTTATGGAGAGTTCTCCACTCGTCGCAAGGGATCCTTTGTCCCGCCTAGGATACACCTCACCGGATTGATGCCGACGAAAGCTCTCCCAATAACCTTCTTTCAAACGATGCGCGATGTCGGAGCCATAGAACCTCTCCAAAAACCTAGCCAATACCTCTCAAAACCCTAGCCGAAGCCCTCTCGCAAGTTGGGGAAAAGATGGAGAAAAGAATACCAAAATCGGGGCTGAATCGGCTTTAAATAGGGCTGGAATCAAGCAACTCCACGGGCGTGGACGCTACACGCGCCCGTGCGGAATTTCCACACGGGCGTGGATAATTTCCACACGCCCGTGTGGATTCTCTGATTCTCTGATTTCTCGGCCGACTGTGAACATTGTTGCTACAGTGTTGCTACAGTCGACCTGAATAATGTCCCAATTCCATACTTTCATCGGGGTAACGCAAACGGGCACACATTCACGTCGTGAATCACTTGCTTCTTCAATGATATATATGTTGGTGGAGCTCTTGTTCTTATATGCATAAGATGGACTGCTCGAGTGTGACTGCCTTTGTGCCCCTCCAAATGCATGTGCTCACTGGAATGCGAGGAGGTTGGCACACACTCTAGCATCTCACACCTGTCCTATGTCTTCGCGTTTGAACCTTAACAAGATCTCCTCCAAAATAGGTGCATTATGATCCACATTGGCCTATTTCCTTCATACTCAGCCTCACAACCATACCTGCATAAAAGTAACATAAAAACACACATATTAATGTAAAAACCTGAGAAAAGTAATGCTCAACATAAGGAATGAACACTTCGCATTCATATCGCACAAGCACTTATCAGTCTCAATGAGCAGCTCATTGAGGCCATCAAGGCTTTAAAAACATGCACCAAGGCCTTAGTTGCTTCTCCAAATACATGACCATGGTTTCAAAGTGTTCTAAGATTATCTTCACCATGAAATAATGGTTTAAAACTTCGATCTAATGCATAAAATGATAACCAAATCAAGTGTTACTCCGCAATAAAACCAAGTAAACAACCACATGGACAATGATTATGATAAACAAAATAATTAGAGCATGGACTTATTCAAATTAACAACATCAAGAAAATATGAAAAATGACATGAACATGAACACAAAGAACACACAGACATAAAAATAAACCCCCGAATGCTTGGGTTGCCTCCCAAGAAGCGTTTGTTTAATGTCACGAGCCTGACGTACCATTTTACTTACCTCATGGGGGCTAGAATAATTTGAAATTTCCCCCTGTCATCTTTGAATTGTTGGTGTTTCATCCCGGTAAATTCAAGGACATCAATGAATAAACTTTACATTTTTCATGAGTGAGAGGATGTGGGGATTGTACCTCCTTTTCTTGAGGTGTTGGATGGGTGTGAGTGATACCTTTCTTCTTCTTTCCCCGGACCTCCCTCCAAATCTTTTTCAACATTGAATCCTTCTTTTCTTTTTCTTTGGCATTAGTGCACATGACCTTCTCCTTTGGTTTCTTCAAATTAGGACTTGGAAGAGGAGAGTGAGGTTCTTCTTGATCTTCATTTCCTAACTCTCCCAGGTACTCATCCAATGGGTTTTATGATAGCACCTCCTACACACAATCAGAAATTAAAAGTTCAGTTTCGTCAACAAAATAAAGCATGTCATCATGGTCTAAGTAGTGTTTCATGGCCGTGGGTAGAGCATACACTGCTTCTTCCTCACCAACTTTTAATGTTAATTTTCTTCCTTTAAGGTCAATTAGGCTACCGGAGGTAGTGAGGAATGGCCGATCAAGAATCAACGGTGTCTCCACATCTTCATCAATATCCATGATGACAAAATCCACAGGAAACATAATTTTGTCCACCCGGACAATCACATCTTCTACAATCCCACGAGGCTTCCTTGTTGATCGATCCGCCAATTGTAAAAATCATTCTCGTGTGTCTAAGTTCATCAAGACCAAGCTTCACATACATGGTATAGGGCATAACATTAATGCTTGCCCCCCGAGTCCGCTAGTGCATTTTCTTGAACTCCACCCTCAAGTACACATGGAATTATGAAGCTTCCCGGATCTTTCAATTTTTGTGGGAGTTTCTTCTCCAAAATGGCCGAGAAATTTCCTGTGAGTGCAATTGTGCCCTCTTCTTCCAATTTTCTCTTGTTTGATAGCAGTTCTTTTAAAAACTTGGCATACTTGGGCATTTGAGTTAAAGCTTCCACAATCGAGATATTTTTGTGGAGTTGCTTGAAGATGTTGATAAATTTTCTGAATTGAGCATCCTCCTTATCTTGCTTCAATCTAGACGGATAGGTAATTGGAGGTTTGTATTCAGATGGCTTTGATGAAACCTTTGGTAGAGTTTCCTTATCTTCACTTTGCTTGCTTTTCCCAATAACTTTCTCCATTATGGTAGGGTCTTCCACTTTGGTTACCCCAGTTTCCTTGACACTTGGGTCAACTCCGATCCTTGTCTCAACCTGTTTCCCACTTCTAAGGGCAATGGCCTTCAAGTGCTCTCTTGGGTTCTCCTCAGTGTTGCTACGAAGACTGCGTGAAGGTCGTTCATAATTTACTTTAGCAAGCTGCCCCACTTGGTTCTCGAGGGACTGTACAGAAGCTTGAAGGTTCCGCAAAATGGAGCTAATTTCATTGAACTGTCCGGTATATTGAGCAAGCTGAGCACTCACCTTACTGAACTGAGAATCCATATTGCTGGTTATGCTATTAAACCTTGATTCAGTGTTGATCATGAACTTTGCAAGCACATCTTTAGTAGTGAACCTCTTCTCTAGCACTGGTTGTTGTATTTGGAGAACTTGTGGAGGCGGTGCAGCTTTTTGTTGTTGCCCCTGATTCCATGAAAAGTTCGGGTGCTACTTCCACCCCGTATTATAAGTCAAACTGTAAGGATTCCCTTGTGGCCTTTGTCCCCCAATATAATCAACATTCTCAATTGGGGTGATGGAGGAACTAGCAATAGGACATTGGGCGACTCCATGCCCTCCACCATAAGTGCTACAACTCATCACTAACTCTGATTTCGAGCTACTGCCTATGAGCATGTATAGCTTCCGAGACAACACATCAACCTTTGCGGCAATAACATCATAGGAACTAACTTCATAAATTCCGGCCCCTTATGTGGTGCACCTCTTGAGGCCCAATGAGACTCATTGCTTGCCATTGATTCAAGGAGTTGGTTGGCTTCGTAGAGGTATTTGTTACTAAGAGATCCACCCGATGCGACATTAATTAATTGACGAGTTGCATAGTTCAACCCGTTGTAGATGATTTGAACCCACATTCAAGAAGCAAAGCCATGATGGGGACATCTCAAAAGAAGGTCTTTGAATCTCTCATAAGCTTCAAATAGTGTCTCTGACTCTCCTTGTTTGAATGCCAAAATTTCTTGCCTTAGCTTTGCCGCTTTGCTAGGAGGAAAATACTTTCCTAAAAATTTTTCCACCATATCTTTCCATGTTTTGATCGACCCCGGCGGTAAGGATGTGAACCACCGGTATGCTCCATCTCTCAAACTGAAAGGAAATAGTCGTGGCTGGATCGCATCGTCAGTCACCCCGTTTACCTTGAATGTAGAACAAATTTGAAGGAAACAGGAAAGATGACCATGGGCATCTTCATTTGCAAGACCATTAAATTGGACTGAATTTTGTACCATGCCAATGGTGCTTGCCTTGATCTCAAAATTATTTGTGGTGATGGATGGCGCTTGCACACTAAATTCTTCGCCCGTGAATTGCAGCCTTTCATATTCGGATAAAGTACGTCTTTCTTCGGCCATGATTACAGATTATGTGTCCTCAATTTTAATGTTTCTTTCACTAGTGCTTTCACCCACTTCTCTAAGTCTTCGATTCAAGGTTGTCTCAATTTTGCTGTCTTGTGCCACTAAGTTTGATGGATTTGCTCGTGTCATGAACAATACCTTGCAAAGTCAATAAAGATAGAGAAAGTTAAGCTAAAAAAGAAGCAAGACAAAAGAAAAGAAGACATAAAAGAAAAGAAAAATGGTTAGAGCAATAAGCTAGAAGTTTCCTAGAATTCCTTAATGTCCCCAGCAACGTCGCCAAAAACTTGGTTGATCGCCCGCAAGTGTACAGGGTCACCAAGTAATACCT
Source organism: Dioscorea cayenensis subsp. rotundata (assembly GCF_009730915.1). Taxonomy (NCBI): domain Eukaryota; kingdom Viridiplantae; phylum Streptophyta; class Magnoliopsida; order Dioscoreales; family Dioscoreaceae; genus Dioscorea; species Dioscorea cayenensis. The sequence goes on along the minus strand of NW_024087617.1, from coordinate 25,131 downwards.
TGTGCAAAAGCCCAAGTATTGTATTACACGGGGCTAATGAGCTCCTATTACCCTCCATCACTTACTTTCTAACCTTACCACTTAAGCATGGTATATTACTCTAATACATGCAAGAATGTAAATAAAACACAAGTGTAACAATTCCAAGGCAAGCAAGAAAATCACAAGAGCAATGATGATAAGAATAGGGCTAGGGATGAGGATTCCCAAGAGGGGTCATCATGATGTATGGATGCAAAAGAATAAAATAGCAAGGGTGATTTAGACCGACGGACCTCAATAATAGTTCAACCCCAATTTCTCGGGGGTTAAACCCTAATCCCGTACAAATGATGATAAGGATCTCTCCTAAATCATATTCCTATGATTGTATTAAGTGAATGGAGGTCGCGAAAAAGGATACACTTCACCTAAGTTCATCCTCATGGTTCGGAGGGGCAACCTACATCCAATTTCTCGGCATGTTGGTCAAAGATCTCCCCTTGTAGCTCAATAATGATCTAGTACACGCGAGTAGGTCACGTCTACGTGTACAACTCAAACAAGAACTAAGGATTTCTCCACAAAATAGTTCTAGGCATAAAACACAATGAGCTAAACCATAAATCACAGCAATGCACTGCAAATAAAAGTGAAGCATCCAAAATACATGATGAACCCCCCAAGGTTCACCTACATCCGGTGGCCTTGGGGTCTAGTGTGCCATCACACAAACAAGTATCTCAAACATAACAAAAACAAAAATTAAATACATAAATGACACTCTCTAGTCCAAATGATGATGAGGAGGAAGAATGCCAGCCGAATTATGCTTCTTCTTGCCCAAGGAATGCCGAATGCTCCTCCTCCTCCTTTGATGATGAAGCTTTCCCATTGAAGTTCAAGCCCCTTGATCTTCCCAAGACTCAAGCCAAGCTTTCCCCAAAATGATGTCTTCGTTCCTCTCCTTTCTCCCAAATGGTGGCTGCCAAAAAACTCTCCAAAGAGTCCTCTCAATCCTCCCCAAAATCACCCTATATACCACTCATCATACCTGACAAGGTCCCATTGCGTATATCCCGCAAGTGCACGGGTTTGTCGAAGTAATAATCCCGGGTGAGCAGGTATCGAATCCATAGGGAGTAGGGAATAAAAATACTTAATCGATTCTTAGATATGTAAAAGATCAATGATAATGAGTGTGACAATGATTCAATTCTCAACAGTAAAAGCAACAAGTAAGAGAGCAAAAGTAAAGAAGGGGGGTAAGGCAATCGATAAAGATGGGGTACCCGGATAATGCTCCACCTAGGATAATTGTTTCAAGTGCAAGAAGCCTCTATTATGCTTCCTAATCAATTCAATGGTGAGTCGTGGAAATCCTTAATTACATAGTCCCAAATTTAAGGTCAACTATCCCTAACTCTATACATGTCGCGGAGGAGAAATAGAGCAATCTCAACACCTCGTACTCGCATAGAGTTGCAATGAGCTCTAGGGATTCCAAGTGATAAATCTCTTCCTAATTATAGACCTAACCTTTTGGTCCAGGTAGAAGGTCCCTAACCACAATTAAGCCCTAGATACTAAGATCACCTCAATGCTTCACTCCGTTGCACGAGCAACTAAGCCCCAGCGGAAGTTCATCCCTTAGACCATTCACTCTATTATGACCGCAAAGAACTTGAGGAACGGAGGTAGAGTCTATCACGCCGGAGGGGAAAGGGGACGCTCCCGTACCTCTCGACTCACCCTCTCAACACTCTCCAACCTAGCTTTATCTAACGCTCGTGGTGTGTCACTCACTCACAAGGTTACCAACAAGAACTCTCAACCCTAGTGTCACTCTAGGGGAAATATTAATACAATCAAGCATTCAAGGTTGGAACTCACAATAAACATCAATTTATTGAAAGCATAATAAAGAGGTTCAACGAAACAAATACATCCTAGGGTTCACAATACCCGAGTACCCACTAGGGGTTTAGCTCTCCATGGAGCTAAGTACAATCAAAGAAATAGAATGTAAAAGTAATGGATCCATAAAGAAAACTCCTCGATAGTCATGTCGATGGTCTTGTGGAAAGTCCTCTACTCGTCGTCCAAGGATTCCCTCGTCCGGTATAGGATACGCCTCGATGGAAGCTCCCCTACCAACCTTCTTCCTAAGGAATGATGATGTCAGAGCTGTAGAACCTCTCCAAAACCTTGGCCAATACCCCTCAAAACCCTAGCCGAAGCCTTCTCGCAAGTTGGGGAAAAGATGGAGAAAAAATTCAAAAATCGGGGCTGATTCAGCTTTAAATAGGGCTGGAATCGAGTGACTACACGGGTGTGTATACTTCACGTGCCCATGTGGAATTTCCACATGGGCGTGGGTAATTTCCACGCGCCCATGTGGATTCACTGAAACTATCATTTTCGGCCGGTTGTGAACAGTAACCTCTATAGTGTTTGCTGTAGTAATTTGCTACAGTGTTTATGCCGTGGATCTCTTTGCTTCTTCAGTGACGGATAAGTTGATTGAGATCTTGTTCTATGTGCATAAGTCGGAATGCTTGAGTGTGACAGCCCTTGTGCCCCTCCTCCAAATGGCTGTGCAAACTCAAAGACGGGGAGGTTGGCACACACTCTAGCATCTCGCACCCGACTTATATCTTCGCGTTTGAACCTTAGCAAGATTTCCTCCAAAATCAGTGCATTGTGATCCACATTGGCTTCTTTCCTTCATAATTGGTTTCACAACCCTACCTGCATAAGATTTCCTCGGCAACGATGCCAAAAACTTGACAAGGTCCCCTTGCGTATATCCCGCAAGTGCACGGGTTTGTCGAAGTAATAATCTCGGGTGAGCGGGTATCGAATCCACAGGGAGTAGGGAATAAAAATACTTAATTTTATTCTTACCTATGTAAAAGATCAATGATAATGAGTGTGACAGGGATTCAATTCTCAACAGTAAAAGCAACAAGTAAGAGAGCAAAAGTGAAGAAGGGGGGTAAGGCAATCGATAAAGATGGGGTACCCGGATAATGCTCCATCTAGGATAATTGTTTCAAGTGCAAGAACCCTCTATTATTCTTCCTAATCAATGCAATGGTGAGTCATGGAAATCCTTAATTACATAGTCCCAAATCTAAGGTCAACTATGCCTAACTCTATAGGGTTGCAATGAGATCTAGGGATTCCAAGTGATAAATCTCTTCCTAATTATAGACCTAACCATTTGGTCCAGGTGGAAGGTCCCAAACCACAATTAAGCCCTAGATACTAAGATCACCTCAACGCTTCACTTCGTTGCACGCACAACTAAGACCCAGCGGAAGTTCATCCCTTAGACCATTCACTCTATTATAGCCGCAAAGAACTCAAGGAACGGAGGTAGAATCTATCACACCGGAAGGGAAAGGGGACGCTCCTGTACTTCTCGACTCACCCTATCCCTCTCCAACATAGCTTTGTCTAACGCTCGTGGTGTGTCACTCACTCTCAAGGTTACCAACAAGAACTCTCAACCCTAGTGTCACTCTAGGGGAATGTTCATACAATCAAGCATTCAAGGTTGGAACTCATAATAAACATCAATTTATTGAAAGCATAATAAAGAGGTTCAACGAAACAAATACATCCTAGGGTTCACAATACTCGAGTACCCACTTGGGTTTTAGCTCTCCATGGAGCTAAGTACAATCAAAGAAATATAATGTAAAAGTAATAGATCCATAAAGAAACCCCTTCGATAGTCGTGTCGATGGTCTTGTGGAAAGTCCTCTACTCGTCGTCCAAGGATTCCCTCGTCCGGTATAGGATACGTGATAAGTGCTTGTGTGATATGAATGCGAAGCATTCTTTCCTTATGTTGAGCATTACTTTTATTGGGTTTTTACACTAATATGTGTGTTTTTATGTTACTTTTAGGCAGGTAGGGTTGTGAGGTCAAGTATGAAGGAAATAGGCCAATGTGGATTATAATGCACCAATTTTGGAGGAAATTTTTCTAAGGTTCAAACGTGAAGACATAGGTCAGGTGTGAGATGCTAGAGTGTGTGCCAACCTTCTCTTATTCGAGTGGGCACATCCATTTGGAGGGGCACAAAGGCAGTCACATTCGAGCATTCTGACTTATGCACATAGAACAAGAGCTCCACCAATGTGTACACCATTGAAGAAGAAAGTGATCCACGACGTGAACGTGTGACCGTTTGCGTTACCCCGATGAAAGTATGGAATTGGGAAGCTATTCAGGCAAATACTGTAGCAGAGCAATGCAGTAACACTGTAGCATATACTGTAACAACACTGTTCACAGCCGGCCGAGAAACCAGAGAAATAGACAATCCACACAGGCGTGTGGAAATTATCCATGGCCATGTGGAAATTCCACACGGGCGTGTGGAGCATACACGCTCGTGTAGTCGCCCGTTTCCAGCCCTATTTAAAGCCGATTCAGGCCCGATTTTGGTATTCTTTTCTCCATCTTTTCCCCAACTTTAGAGAGGGCTTCGGCTAGGGTTTTGAGGGGTATTGGCTAGGTTTTTGGAGAGGTTCTATGCCTCTAACATCGCGCGTCATTTTTAAGAAGGTTATTGGGAGAGCTTTCGTCGGCACCGATCCGGCGAGGTGTATCCTAGGCCAGACAAAGGATCTCTTGCGATGAGTAGAGCACTCTCCACAAAACCATCGACACGACCATCGAGGGGGTTTCTTTATGGATTCATTGCTTTTACATTCAATTTCTTTGATTTTACTTAGCTCCATGGAGAGCTAAACCCCTAGTGGGTACTTGGGTGATTGTGAACCCTAGGATGTATTCGTTTCATTGAACTTCTTTATTATGCTTTCAATAAATTGATGTTTATTGTGAGTTCCAACCATGAATGCTTGATTGTATGAACATTTCCCCTAGAGTGACACTAGGGTTGAGAGTTCTTGTTGGTAACCTAGTGAGTGAGTGACACACCACGAGCGTTAGACAAAGCTAGTTTGGAGAGGGTTGAGAGGGTGAGTCGAGAGGTATAGGAGCGTCCCCTTTCCCCTCTGACATGATAGATTCTACCTCCGTTCCTTGATTTCTTTGCGGCCATAATAGAGTGAATGGTCTAAGGGATGAATCTCCGCTGGGGCTTAGTTGCGCGTGCAACGGAGTGAAGCATTGAGGGGATCTTATTATCTAGGGCTTAATTGTTGTTAGGGACCTTCCGTCTGGACCAAAGGGTTAGGTCTATAATTAGGAAGAGATTTATCACCTGGAATCCCTAGAGCTCATTGCAACTTTATTCGAGTGCGAGGTTGAGAGGTGATTTAATCTCTCCTCTGGGACATGAATAGAGTTAGGCATAGTTGACCTTAGATTTTGGACTATGTATGTAAGGATTTCCATGACTCACCATTGCATTCATTAGGAACCATAATAGAGATTTCTTGCACTTGAAGCAATTATCCTAGGTGAAGCATCATCCGAATACCCCATCTTTATCGATTGCCTTACCTCCTCCTTACTTTTACTCTCTACTTGTTGCTTTTAATTGTTGAGAATTGAATCATTGTCACACTTATCATTGTTGATATTCCACATAGCTAAGAATCGAATTAAGTGTATTTACACCCTACTCCCTGTGGATTCGATACCGGCTCACCCGGGATTATTACTTCGACAAACCCGTGCACTTGTAGGATATACGCAGGGGATCTTGTGAATACACCTCGACGAAAGCTCCCCTACCAACCTTCTTCCTATGAAATGATGATGTCAGAGCCGTAGAACCTCTCCAAAACCTTGGCCAATACACCTCGAAACCCTAGCCAAAGCCCTCTCGCAAGTTGGGGAAAAGATGGAGAAAAGAATGTAAAAATCGGGGCTGATTCGGCTTTAAATAGGGTTGGAATAGGGCGACTACACGGGCTGATTCGTTTATGCCGTGGATCGCTTTGCTTCTTCAATGACGTATAAGTTGATGGAGATCTTGTTCTATGTGCATAAGTCGGAATGCTTGAGTGTGACTGCCCTTGTGCCCCTCCAAATGGTTGTGCAAACTCAAATACGGGGAGGTTGGCACACACTCTAGCATCTCGCACCCGACTTATATCTTCGCGTTTGAACCTTAGCAAGATTTTCTCCAAAATCGGTGCATTGTGATCCATATTAGCTTCTTTCCTTCATAATTGGTTTCACAACCCTACCTATATAAAAGTAACATAAAAACACACATATTAATGTAAAAACCCGAGAAAAGTAATGCTCAATATAAGGAAAGAATGCTTCGCATTCATATCACACAAGCACTTATCAATACCCTCCAAATGGCCTCAATCCCCGGTGATATCCTCAGCTCAATGAGGACCTCATTGAGCTGGTATACCGGCTCAATGAGGTCCTCATTGAGCCCCTCATTGACACTGTTTGGGGTAGGCAATCTCCACAAATGTTCTCAGAATAGTGTCTATACTGGCTCAATGAGCACCTCATTGAGCCAATATGCCTTCAAGCAGATCATCTTCTTCTATAGCTACAGTGATCCTCCCAGGCATCATTGAGGCCGTATGCCAAGATTCAATTCCTGACTCAAAAACCCACCATGTGCTACAGTGGCATCTACAATAAATAACACACGATTAAGCACAAAACAGGCATCAATTCTTATAAAAATACATGCTAAATACATCAAATATATACATTAAAATACGTACATTTAGACACTTATCATTGCACCACCCCAAGGATCTCAATTTCAACAACCGGCTTTTGATAAGGAATTTACCACTGAAGAGGTCCTTGCCAAGTTCATGCTCAGTACTGATGCCAGGTTCAATAGCCTAACTAGTAGCATGGATGCAAAATTTGGCAAGATGAATGCTCAGCTCACTCAGCATACCAAATAGTTCAGTGAGATAGGTTGAGTTTTGAGAAACCTCCAAGCTTCTATAAAATCACTTGAGGATCGAGTAGGGGAACTCGCCAAGGCAAATTCTGAGTGTCCTTTAGGTTTTTTTCCTAGTAACACGGAAGACAATCCAAGGGAGCACTTGAAGGCCATTGCCCTTAGAAGTGGGAAGCAAGTGCAGACAAGGGTCGAAGTTGACCCAAGTGTCATGAAAAGTGAGGTAGCCTTGGGGTAAGACCCCAAGCTAGTTGAAGAAAACAATGAAGATAAAAATCAGTGAAGAAATGACAAGCCGCAACAACAAAAATAGTCAAAATCATCCGAGTACAAGCCTCCTATCCCTTATCCAACCAGATTGAAGCATGACAAGGAGGATATTCACTTCAAAAAACTCATCAACATCTTCAAACAACTCCAATTGAACATCCTAATAGTTGAAGCATTGACTCAAATGCCGAAATATGCCTAGTTTTTAAAGAGCTCCTTACGAACAAGAGAAAGTTGGAGGAAGAAAGCACGGTTTCCCTTACAAGGAATTGCTCGGCCATTTTTGAAAAGAAGCTCCGACAAAAGTTGAAAGATCCGGGAAGCTTCATTATCCCGTGGATGCTTGAAGGTGGAGTCCAAGAAAATGCTCTAGCGGATTTGGTGGCTAGCATAAATGTCATGCCCTACACCATGTATTTGAAACTTGTCCTAGATGAGTTAAGGCCCACCAGGATGACTCTACAATTGACGGATCGATCAACAAGGAAACCTCGTTGGATTGTTGAAGATGTGATTCTCCAAGTGGACAAATTTGTCTTTCCTGTGGATTTTGTCATCATGGACATCGATGAGGATGTGGAGAGACCATTGATTCTTGGCTGACCATTGTTCTCATCATTTTTAATTGTGGTGTATTTGTGCAACTTCTTGAGAAACTCATGTTTAGGTGTTAATTCATGTGCTAGATCGTCGTTTTATTCATTTCTAGAGAAGTCTTCGAACTCGCCATATCATTTTTACATCATTTGAAACAGGATTTCAAAGTTTTGAGGGTTTCTAAAAGTTATACGGCCTTACTGGAGCGTATGGAGGATGTCTGAGATGAACACAGAGCTAATCCAGTGGCTCTGTGCCATCTCAAACGGCCCCCATACGGGGCTGTCCGAGATAGCCTAGATCTCTCGGCCGAGAGAGCCTCTCGGCCCATACGGCCCCTATACAGGGCATTATGGGGGTCGTATGGGGCGGGCCTGCCCCCTTATAAACCCCTCTCTTCTCTCTCTCTCCCACTCTCTCATTTCTCTCATCTTTCCACCGAATTTCTCTCTTCTTTCTCACTCATTTGTTGGCCATATCTTATCATTTTTTTTCTCCTAAAACTTCTCCCAATCCAATGGAGACTTCGATCTAGTGGTTCCCCTCGAGTTTAAAGCTTATTTTCTCAAGATTTCATCGGTATGCTTTTTCAATCCCCTAGTTTTATATTTTTCATTTTTTGGGCATTCTTGGAGATTTTGTGTGGAATTTCTTTAGCATTTTGTTTGGTTTGGATGATGCGAATGTATTGGATGAATTTTCACTCAAATTGATGTAAAAAGTTTTTGATTCTAGGAATATAGGGGAAACTCTTGCCGCATGAATAATGACCATATGGCCCCATATAGCCGTATGACTAAAAAAATTTGATTTTTCACTTGTTTCCTCTATCTCTTGCATTTTATTTTGATTTATCTTGTATCCCTATAAGGTTGAACAAGGTTTATCTTCATTGTAGGGATGCCTCACACTAAAAGACTCACCTCCAAACCCCCAAGAACAACTGAACCCTCATCTACTCCAGATGAACCCGTCTTCAAGTTGGCCCATCATCGAGAGAAATATGATACCTTGAAGATAAAACCATTTGGGACATTGTGTTACATCTATTGGGGACTTGTGGAGCACCTTGGGATAGAAAATCAAGTTAAAGAGTGGCTATCACATAATTGTTGGGATAAGCTTTTTGCCATTAATGAGCCAACCTTTCGCCAATTAACCATGGAGGTTTTGAGTACTTTTGCGACATGACAAAATGCACAATCCATGTGGGATAGGAAATGTGTCACATCCATTTTCAAGCTTTTAGAAGAACTTGTACTATGCACCACTTGGACTTTGCCAAGTATTTAGGAATCTATGATGATGAGTTTATCAATTTGATGCTTTGTGACCGTCTTAAGCTTGATTTCCCAAGTGATGTAAGTAGAAGCCACTATTGGGCGACCTTGGGAGGTTGTGATCAGTCTCGAAAATCCTCACGCATGAAAGACCCGGCACACAGATACATTCATACTTTGATTGCTCATTCTATTTGGGGCCGAGCTGATAATAAGGGGGTGGTCCCACAGTCTAATCTTTACACAATGTATGGCATCTTCGAGTAGCACCTTACTCATCTTGGCCACCTTGTTGCCGATGTATTTCTTCATCAGGGATCGTATGCGCGATTATGAGCTATATTTGCTGGGCCCTATGTGATGAGATTGATCCTTGGCATGGGTTTATTCGAGCAGACTCGAGGTATGACCATTGTAGGAGGTGCAGCACCTCTTGGGTAGGCCCACATATGGGCGATAGGCTTGGTGGTGAGCGAGTGTGCGAGTGGCAGACCCACACGTCCCCGGGCCATCAGCGAGTCCAGTCAGCAAGAGACAGAGCACACAGAGTCAGAGCCTGAGGACACTCCTATCCCTATCCCCGGCACTACATCATTACCTGATTTTGACACGAGACTGAGGGGGATTGTGGAAGAGATTCAGACTGCGCGTCAGGAGTAGTGCGAGATTCATGGCAAGCTTCACCAGATCATAGAGGGACAGCATCGACTAGAGAACGATTTTCACTGTTTCATCACCTCGTACTATGGTTCATCCTCACACACCGTGACCACTTCTTCTGCCCCCATGCTACCACCACCGACACCAGATTGTGATGAGTAGTAGCCCGTTTGAGCATGGACACTCATTATCTACTTTAGTTTGCTTTGTTTTGTATTTTTGTAATTTGTTGAGTTGGCATGGTTCTTACCCTACCGACTTATGTTGTCGAACTTTATTTTCTTTTCATTTATGTGTTTTGTTGACTACTCCCTAGTTTCTCCCATGTGTTTTTATTGGGAAATTTTTGTGGAATGATGATGTCCCCTTTTTGCCTCGCAGGGCATTGAGGGAATTTGGTGAATTTTCCTAATTTTTAATGGAGGTTGGACAAGACATGTATTGCTCAACACACCTTTTGTCAAGTCATACTTCACGACGAGCACAAGTTGAATCAAGGAAGTTCATTTTCACCCTCCTATATTATTTTCATTGCTTGCTCTCACATGTTTTTCATGAGCAGTGTACATTGAGGGTAATGTACAACATGAAGTGTGGGGAAGGGTGTCTTTAATGTATTAGGACCATTTATTACATTCTAGTCCTACCTATGATGGCTTTGTTCATTCTTATAAGATTATTTTAGCTTGGACTAATGATTGATGTGAGTTACTTATTTTTTTTATGCTTTAGTGAATCATGTTTTACCCCTAGTATTGTCATTTGCATAGAATTTTTTGTCGATGCCCTGGGAATAGCCAATGTGACTACTCTAACTCTCTTGTATGCTTAACACACTACTTTGAGTACTTGGCCTTAGAACACTAAGTTATATCCTACAATGCACTCTTAAGAACTTCTAAGTCTTGTTGAGCTAATCCTGGTGTTGTGTCATGTAGAGTACTTTGAAGATGTGATGTAGGGTGAATATAAAATATATATATATAGAAAAAAATGAGTCTATGTCAGTATTACTCTGCTTCTGAGCATGAATGCGTCTATGTAGACTGTAATCGAGTAGTTGAGTAGCTTTTGTGCCTAACCAGCACGTGCATCCTCCAGAAAGATTTCAAAATGATGTTGGTGTAGTCTACGTTAGTCAGACTCGAAAAATAAAAAAGAATGAATGAATGATGAAACAAAAAATAAAAACCCTAGTGATCTTTTTGAGTACCTACCTAAGGTTTTTATAAGAAAGAGGATTCAGTTTAAGCTAAAGATTTAGAAGGATCTTATTTGGCCATTGAAGTAGCAAATAGTAGTTTAAGACTTAGTATTCTTTGTATATGGAGTGATTAGCATCTAGAGCTGTACTGATTGAAGTCCTTAGGTTAGACCAGATCAGGGCAAATGAGATATAAAATTCACTTACACGGCACAGACATATAAGGAGTGAGACAGGATATTTCTTATTATTCTTATTGACTATAACTCAACATCTATGTATCATTGTACATTGCTTTTGGAGTCTTAAATTTGCTTGATGCGGAGGTAATGCATTTAGCCACTTTTCCCGGTCTCTTTGTTTTTCATGAGTATTTGCTTGGGGACAAGCAATGCTTAAGTAATGAGGGATATTTTGATAAGTGTCTAAATGTAGGTGTTTACATATATATATTGTATTGACTTTGCATGTATTTTGTGAGGTTTGATGCCCGTTTTGCGCTTTATCATCTACTATTTACTTTGTAGGGCATAAGAGAGCCATAGAGAACAAAAAGATATCATTTAGGCCAAAAGTGAAGAAAACTGCAATTTCATACCACCCCCATACCACCCAGTATGGGAGCCATATGCATTGTAGCAGTGGGATGAAATTGAAGCTGTCTGCCCAGATTTTCATACCACCCCCATACCACCAAGTATGGGGGCCGTATGGGCGCTGCATGGACCCTGTATGAACCACATATAGAGCGTAAATCTAGATTATTTGAGTTCTATACGACCCCCATACGACCCGTATGCCATGAGTGGTATAAAAGCTGACTTTTAGGACAGAACAAGGGACTTTTTGGACAGATTTTAGAGAGGCTAGTTGGGAGGCTTTGAGTGACCTTGGGCAGAAGAAGAAGGGCAAGGAAACGAGGATATCATCAAAGGCCAAGGTCCAGGGCTCTCAAGGCGAGAAGGCAACATCATTCAAAGGGAAGATCAACCATGATTTGAAGGAAGGAGACCCACAGCTAGAGGAAGCATCATTCGGCACATTCTCTACCTCCTCCTCCACCATTTCATACAGGGAGTGTCATTTATGCTTTTGTTTCATGTTTTGCTTGATTGTATTGCATGTTGTGGGATGATGACACACTAGACCCCCAAGGGCACCGAGTGTTGGTGAGCCTTGGGGGGTTTATCATGTATTTTGGGTGATTACTTGTTAATTCTATGCTTGGGTAATTTTGAGATTTAATCCATTGTTTTCATGCAAAGTGGTACACTACGGAGAAATACGTAGCTCTTTTTATGAGTGATGCGTAGATGTAACTTACTCACATGTATTAGATCATGAATGGATTAGAAGGAAGGCTTGTATCATAGCTTGAGAAAATGGGTGTTGGTAGCCCTCTATGTTAGGTTAAGCCGAAGAAGAGTAGGTTTAATCCTATTTGAGATTTCCTTGTACTTAATGCGATCGTAGGAACATGGATTTGGAAGAAATTCCTATCAATGTTCGTATGGGATTAGGGTTCAATCACTGAGAAATTGAGGTTGTTCTAATCTATAAATCTCTTGGTCCAATTTACCCTTGAATCTTTTAATCATCATCCATGTTTCATGATAACCACTCAAGGGGATCCACATCCATAGGCCTTTACATTACATTGATTTTCTTGCTCGCTCATTTCTTGTTCTCTCTAATTTGTTGGTAATCTTGTATTTAGTTTTAATTGCATCTAGTAGAGTAAATCCCCTCACTTGAGATCTTAGGCTAGATAATAGATCGAGAAGGAGTAATAGGAGATCCCAGTAAACTTGTGGGGAATCAATCAGATGTCTAACCCAGTTCGATCCACCAATTGCAAAGTTATGCGGGTGGGCCCTACGCTCTCGCTAAGCCTAGCTTACGAAAGAAGGTGTATGGCATGAGCGTTTATCTGAGCCCTGAGCCCAACAATGCCATTTCTTCACCCAAATTGCCAATGTTACATGGAATGATGAAGCTTCCCGGGTCTTTCTTCTTGTTTAACATATTCTTTTGCAACACCACCGAGCAAGAAGCATCTAAGATCACTAAAGCACTCTCCTCCAACTTATAGACCTAACCCTTTGGTCCAGGTGGAAGGTCCTAACCACAATTGAGCCCTAGATACTAACATCACCTCAGCGCTTCACTCCGTTGCAGCGCAGCTAAGCCCGGTAGAGTTCCTCCCTTAGACCATTAACTTTATTATGACCACAAAGAACTCGAGGAACGGAGGTAGAATCTATCACGCGGAAGAGAAAGGAGACCCTCCTGTACCTCTCGACTCACCCTCTCAACCCTCTCCAACCTAGCTTTGTCTAACGCTCGTGGGTTGTCACTCACTCACAAGGTTACCAACAAGAACTCTCAACCCTAGTGTCACTCTAGGGGAAATGTTCATACAATGAAGCATTCAAGATTGGAACTCACAATAAACATCAATTTATTTAAAGCATAATAAAGAGATTCAAAGAAACGAATACATCCTAGGGTTCACAAATACCCGAGTACCCACTAGGGGTTTAGCTCTCCATGGAGCTACGTACAATCAAAGAAATAGAATGTAAATGCAATACATCCATAAAGGAACCCCCTCGATAGTCATGTCGATGGTCTTGTGGAAAGTCCTCTACTCGTCGTCTAAGGATTCCCTCGTCCTGTATAGGATGCGCCTCGACGGAAGCTCCCCTACCAACCTTCTTCCTAAGGAATGACGATGTCAGAACCATAGAACCTCTCCAAAACCTTGGCCAATACCCCTCAAAACCCTAGCCAAAGCCCTCTCTCAAGTTGGAGAAAAGATGGAGAAAAGAATACTAAAATCGGGGCTGATTCGGCTTTAAATAAAGGGCTGGAATCGAGGCGACTACGCAGGGCGTGGATGCTTCACGCACCCGTGCGGAATTTCCACACGGGCTTGTATAATTTCCACACACCCGTGTGGATTCTATGAACACCTATTTTCTCGGCCGACTGTGAACAGTACTACTACAGTACTTTCTATCGTGTTGCTGCAGTGCTCTGCTGCAATATCTAGCCTGAATAGCTTCCCGAATCAATACTTTCATCGGAGTAACGGAAACGGGCACACGTTCACATCGTGGATCACTTGCTTCTTCAATGATAGAGTGCGTTAGTGGAGCTCTTGTTCTATGTGCATAAGTCGAGATGCTCGAAAGTGTAGCTGCCTTTGTGCCTCTCCAAATGGATGTGCCAAACTTCGAATACGAGGAGGTTGGCACACACTCTAGCATCTCACATCGACCTATGTCTTCGCGTTTGAACCTTAGAAAGATGTCCTCCAACATCGGTACATTATAATCTACATTGGCTTCTTTCCTTCATACATGGCCTTACAACCCTACACTCGCAAGTAACATAAAAACACACATATTAATGTAAAAACACGAGAAAAAGTAATGCTCAACATAAAGGAATGAGCAACCGCATTCATATCGCATAAGAACTTATCAAACTCCCCACACTTAAGCTTTTGCTTGTTCTCAAGCAAAAAAATTAAAACGTTATGTGCATCAATGAAGAAAAATATTGAAAGTGCTTGGCCTTAGGGTTCACCAAAAATATACAAAGAGAGCATTCTACAAGTGAGAAATTTCAACACTAAATCGAAAAAAATCATTGCTCTAGCTAAAAACTTGAATAAAAAGGAAACAAAACCCGAAGTGCGTGTACGTGTGTGAACTCACTCAAGTCAACCCAAAGTATACTCCTCAAAATTCTAAGTACAAGGGACTTATTTATCTACAAAACTGACAACAATTTCAAAGATGGTAGTAGCTTCACACATCCTCTAAGGTAGCCCTTTCCAAAGCGGCCACTGAGGTGGCTTTCATCCTTTTGAGGTGGTAGCTCTTTCTACCGGAGTGGTAGCTTTCACTCATCCTATGAGATAGCTCTTTCTCTTATTCGGGCATAACTATTATCCGACTTATGAGAGTAGCTTCATACTTCATAGGTGGTAGCTCTTTCCACACAACAAGCACAAATAAACAATAAAACTATTTTTTCTTTTTTAGAAGTTAACACAAGAAACAACTATAAATAGTCCGTTTAACATCGAACTTGAGTTTCCAAAAGAGTTTAAAAAGTAAGTAGTGCACTAAGTGTAAATCGGGCAAAAATTCCTAGAAATTCAAGCAAGAACTAGAGCTTAGAAACATTCAATGTTAGAAATTCTCTTAAACTCAAGAATACAATCCTTGCAACTAAGGTGAACCGCCATTGGCTATGTGAGCATATATCAATCAAGAACAATAGAAAAGATGTGTGCACTATGAAACTCCCCCCCACACTGAGGTTGTACATTGTCCCCAATGTACACATTCAAGCTCACTCAAAAAATATATATCATTCAAAAGCAAATGCGGGAGAAGCAATCAAAACAATATTCCCCTGACTCCTAGTGTTGCGTTTGATGAAGCTAATTCCATGGGAGTAGCGTTCCGACAGGTTGTGAAGCTCACACGGCCAAGTACCTCAGCACCTTGGCGTGCCCATAGCGAGTCTCAATTCCCAAGAAGACAAGACCATCGCACACATACGAGGGGGTTCGGTGAAGCTCAATAAAAAAACAAAAATATCTCGAGTATATATAAAGATAGACAATGAATATAACTCGAGATGCAAAATGAAAATAAACTCAGAAGGAGAACCCTTTATGAGTGAACAAGTCTAAAATAAAATGCATAAAAGAAATAGAACTAAAAAAATCAAGTGTCGGTGTAGCCCTCGGGCTCGGTCTTTGCTTGTTCCTGTTTGGTGAAGAGCGCTAAAATGGTTGGATCCACTAGATGCAGAAAGTGCAGGGGATGAGGGAGTCTTGGGAGGAGGCCCGAGGGTGCGGATCTCAATAGATCTCGTAGAAAGTCGAACCAGGGCCATAAGATATGTATCTTGAGCTGGTTTGTATGGCGGAGACTCCACCATCTCGGTCTGAATCTCCCTCACAATGCTCTCAAGCCTCTCAATACGGTCATAAGCTCGAGGACCCTGTGCTGCGGGATGTCCGGGAATCTGTGGGGAATCCTCTGAAGTAACTCCTTCGCTCCTGGCGGTCTCTAGGGTAGCTGTAGCAAGAATATAGACCCCTGTCCCACATCTCCGTACCAACCCCATCATCCTGATCGTATCAAACGCGAGAGGGGTAGGTGTAACTATCCTCTTAGCACCACGTAAAGCATCCCCCAAACCCATTCCCAAAATGAGCCTGGTAACATAGGGGCCAACAAATAATAAACCCACTCTCATAACTAACCCTGATACCTCAGAATATCTGCTAATATGCACCCTAAGTGAATCGGCACATTGCGGGCCATGGAGTATAAAAAGAGAAGATCCTGCTTGGTCAGAGCAGATGTGTTATCTGCTCGACCTGACACAAACCTGCAGATAACTGTGTGTAAATACCTGTAGCTCGACCAGGATAGGCTAGTGGCCTTCCACAATCCCGGTTCATACTCCCCGTGTCCATATAGAGATCCTATCGCATGATGTGGAGTCAACGTCTTTGGAAAATCCAGCTGGTAATTGTCCATACTCAATGTACACTGTATAAGCGATATAAATGCGAGGCCGATCGAATCAAAAACTTCGGTGACACTCATGGAAAAGCGGATGTCCAAATGCGAGCGTATAGCATCCGTAGTGTCAAATCTCCCATGCATCAGCGAAAACTCAAAAGACTCTAAAACCTCGGCGTCAATATTCGGTGGGTCGACTCACTTTGATCATCGGTAGCCTCCTCCGACTTCCCTCGCTAGCATCTCATCAATTTCATTACCAGCTCATCACCCCGCTGAATATCTCTCAGCACTTGCAAATCCGTGAAACAACTATGACCAAAACCGACTACTGAAAGTCTCTCAAATCGAGTCTGATGCTCGGGATTTGAGAAATTCAGAATGTAGTGAGCTCGGTGGGGTGACTCTAAGATGCTTTACTTCGTTCTTCTTCACCACGAGGTGCCATATTTGTCGTACAAAGAAGAAAAGCGATCAAAGAAGATCAAAAAGTAGTATCTTTGCGAGAATTCCACACGGGCTTGTGGAAATTACCCACGCCCGTGTGGATTTGCTGGCGTGAAAGTCCCTTGCGGGTGTATAACAACTAATAAGTGCTTGTGTGATATGAATGCGAAGCATTCTTTCCTTATGTTGAGCATTACGTTTCTCCGGCTTTTACATTAATATGTGTGTTTTTATGTTACTTTTTATGCAGGGTAGGGGTTGTGAAACCAATTATGAAGGAAAAGAAGCCAATGTGGATCACAATGCACGATTTTGGAGGAAATCTTGCTAAGGTTCAAGCGAAGATATAAGTCGGGTGTGAGATGCTAGAGTGTGTGCCAACCTCCCCGTATTTGGGTTTGCATAACCATTTGGAGGGGCACAAGGGTAGTCATACTCTAGTATTCTGACTTATGCACATAGAACAAGATCTCCATCAACTTATCCGCCATTGAAGAAGCAAAGCGATCCACGGCATAAACGTGTGCCCGTTTATGTTACCTCGATGAAAAGTGGATTCGGGAGTATTTCTGGCACAAGGGTAGCATCCACAGGCATGTGGAAATTACCCACGCCCGTGTGGAAATTCCCCCAGGCGGCGTGAGCGCGTCGAATATGCGTGTGTGTACGCGAAGTGCAGGGTGTCGAGTAATAAATACCCGGTGGTCGGGTGAGTCGAATCCACGAGGGAACAAGGCTACTAGTACTAACTTCTTCCTACGCTATCTAGCCTAATGATAATGGGATAGTGTGGTGATCTAATGTGCGAAGAGATGAACACGGAGGCGAATATGCAAGGGTAAAAATGGAAGAAGAATCTCAATCGATAAAAGTGGGGTATTCGGGCATTGCTCCCCTAGGATTCGAGTATTAGGTACCCGGATAAGCAAAAGTGTTTCTATGATGAGTAAGTTAAGTCGTGGAAATCCAAACATAATCGGGTCTATCTCTAGATCACCGATACTAGTCCCCTCGAGGTCGGTGGAGAAATCGCTCAATCTCAACACCTCACACCACATATGACCCCTAAAGCACTCTAGAGATTCCAAATTGTGTATCAATTCCTAAAGATTGATCCAACCCTAATTCCCGGCGAAGGATCCTAACCCCCTACAAGGTCCGGCCGAGAAATCGAGCAATCTCACGCCTCCCACCAAATATGGTTGCATAGAGCTTAGGGAATGGAGATAGAATACACCAATCGGAGGGAAAGGGGATACTTCACTATCTCATGATTCACCCTCTCAACCCTCTTCAATCTTGAGGTTCTAACCCTAATGAAGATCTCTCTCCCACCAAGGCAACAAATCATGCAAATCCAATCAACCACAAGGATTAATTAAACAAGCAAGCAATGAGAATACAAGATTAAAAACATAATCAAACTCGGATCAAATAGAAACACTAAGCAAATCCACAAAAGATGAGAATCCTAGGGTTCACAAGCCCAAATACCCTCTAGGGTTTTACCTCTCGATGGAGCAACATACAAAACACACCATCAATGAATGAAAGTACATTAAAACCATAGAAATAAACTCCCTTATATATGAGCCGATGGCCTTGATGGAGAGCTTCGACATCTTGAAGGACCCACTCCGAAGCTAGGTTCACGGTGGCTTCCTTTATGCTATAGTGGAGGAGGAATCGATCAAAGTTGGTGACAAGCGCCTCCAAAGCCACAAAGACCTCCTCTCAAACCCTAGCCGTCTCACCCCTCAAGAGCCGCACAAAAGATGAGAAAGAATAGGGCAAAAGCGGCTGTTATAGGGCCTTAGATTACGTACATCACGTGCCCTATACAGCGCCCGTGTGGATTTTCCCAGCGCCCGCGTGGGCTGCAGGAATTTCCAGCGGGCGCGTGAGCAGATGAAAATTGCTACTGATCTTTGCTACATGTCCAACAGTCCGGGCACACGTCCAACAGTGAAATTTCCACTCTTCTCTTAAGGCCACATGTCCGGGCACACGTCCATGTGGTAGGCTATAAAACTTTTCTTCATCGGCGTATCTCTAAGAGGTCTTGCAATCTTCACAAAGAGAAGGAATATGAAAGATGTGGCTGCCTTTGTGCCCTTCCAACTAGTGAATTGACTTGAATCTTCTTGGAGTCGGCACACATCTCCCGTTTATGAAGCTGCTCTCGTGTCTTGGTCCTTGAATTGAACAAGAACTCCCAACATTGTGTCTTTATAGCCTATCTTTGCTTCCTTTTTACTCTTCAAGGCATTCACTACCTATATGCATAAAAGAACACCAAATACACAATATGAGACATAAACCACAGTAGAAATGATGCTCAATGCATGTAAAACATATATAAAAATAAGTCTACTCAAGCACTTATCAAACTCCCCCACTTAAGTCTTTGCTTGTCCTCAAGCAAAATTAAACATTATACCTATGGAAAGAAAAGGGAAAGTGCTTGGCCTTAGGTTCACCAAATGAGTACAAGAATAAAAATTCTACGGTCATGGAAGAATCAAACACTGAGACAAAAGTAATCAATGCTCTAGCAAACAATCCAATCAAAAAAATGAATATGATAAAAATCCGAATGCGTGTGTGTGTGAAAAAAACTCAACTCATGTCAACACTATGTCCACTACCAAGTTCTTATTGACATGGGACTTATTTAAAAAGCAGAAAAGAATAGGTAGTAGCTTCACACAACCTCTAAGGTAGCCCTTTCCCAAGATGCCTCCCGAGTGGCTTTCACACTTTCGAGGGTGGTAGCTCTTTCTACCGATGATGGTAGCTTTCACACATCCCATGAGATAGCTCTTTCTCTCATTAGGGGCATAACAATTATCCGACTTATGAGGAGTAGCTACATACATCATGGGTGGTAGCTCTTTCCACACCCTATGTACAAACAACAAACAATTTCCATTTCTATCTTTTTAATAAAAACTAGCACACTAAAGTCCCAAACATAATGAACTAGAGTCTTCATAGGTCTAATGAGCGAGAAAAAAGTGCGAGAAAGTGCAATCGGGACAAAAATATTCAATAAAATTGGATGAAAACTAGAGCATGATAAAAATCCATGTTTATAACATCCAAAAAAACTAAGAATTAAACTCTTAACCCTAAGGTGAACCTTCATTAGGAACAAAGAGCATGCTCATGAAAACACAAGTATAAGTCATGTATAAGGTGAACCCTCCCCCACACTTAAGATGTACATTGTCCTCAATGTACACATGTAACCTACAATAAAAAATAGCATCAATATAAGCATAATGTGATGCGGGAATGCAATTAAAAACAATACTCCCCTGAATTCCTCATTAAGCGTTTGGTGAAGTCCAACTCAAGGGTGTGTTATATAGGGTTGTGAAGCTCACACAACCATGGGACAACACACATGATTCCATTAGGGAAGAAGGTTGGTAGGGGAGCTTCGATCGGCGTATCCTATGCGGACAAAGGAATCCTTGAGATGACGAGTAGTGAACTTTCCACAAGACCATCGACCACGACCATCGAGGGATTCTTTATGGATTCATTGCTTTTTACATTCGATTTCTTTGATTGTACTTAGCTCCATGGAGAGCTAAACCCCTAGTGGTCACTTGGGTGATTGTGAACCTTCACGATGTATTCAGCTTCATTGAACTTCTTTATTATGCTTTCAATAAATTGATGTTTATTGTGAGTTCCAACCTTGAATGCTTGATTGTATGAACATTTCTCCTAGAGTGACACTAGGGGTTGAGAGTTCTTGTTGGTAACCTTGTGAGTGGTGGCGTGACACGGCGCTAGACAAAAGCTAGGTTGGAGTGGGTTGAGGAGGGTGAGTCGAGATGTGCAGGGGAGGCGTCCCCTTTCCCCTCCGGCGTGATAGATTCTACCTCCGTTCCTCGAGGTTCTTTCTGCGGCCATAATAGAGTGAATGGTCTAAGGGATGAACCTCTGCTGGGGCCCTAGTTGCGCGTGCAATAGAGTAAAAGCGTTGAGATGATCTTAGTATCTAGGGGCTTAATTGTGGCTAGGGACCTTACGCTGGACCAAAGGGTTGAGGTCTAAATCTAGGGAAGAGATTTATCACTTGGAATCCCTAGAGCTCATCGCAACTCTATGCGAGTGAGAGGTGTTGAGATTGTTTGATTTCTCCTCCGGGACATGTATAGAGTTAGGCATAGTTGACCTTAGATTTGGGACTATGTATGTAAGGATTTCCACAACTCACCATTGCATTGATTAGGAAGCATAATAGAAATTCTTGCACTTGAAGCGATTATCCTAGGTGAAGCATCATCCAAAGTACCCCATCTTTATCGATTGCCTTGCCTCATCCTTATTTTTGCTCTCTTACTTGTTGCTTTTAATTTCTGAGAATTGAATCATTACCACACTTATCATTGTTGATACTCCACATAGCTAAGAATCGAATTAAGTGTCTTTACTCCCTACTCACAGTAGTTCGAGCCCAGCTCGAGTCGGGATTATTACTTCGACAAACCCATGCACTTGCGGGATATACGTAAGGGGACCTTGTCAACAACTCTCAAAAATTCAACTTCGAACCACGTCCAGATGCTCTCTAAACTTACACCATGCATTATAAAAAATGAAAATTCGCAATTAAAGATATTTAATGCATGAAAAAAACAAGAGTTGGCGAAGAAAAGAGGATAAAAAGGTCACGAAGAAATAAATGTGAAAAACATTGAAAATCGATACGATATGTGAGTAAAATCCTCCAACACGACGGCCTTACGGCGAAAAGATAATCGAAGTAGTTTTGATTTGGAGATGAAGAATGAGACCGATCACAGGGTTTTTTTAAGGAAAAAGATCTCGTCTCACGGAATTACGTGCATGCACTGCAGGCGTCGGTGATTACCTGCCGATGCGCTTCATTACAAAAGAGCCCGCACGCGCACGCCCCTCTGCGCTCGTGAAAACGCTGCTTCGACTTTGACTACTGTCGCGCGGCGTGTGGAAAATACCTGCGCGTGCGTCAGACTCTGAGGGAAGCCGCGCGCCCACTGTGGCTTCTCACGGACATCGAGAAAAATACCAAGTGTTATACCGCCCGATGCGAAATTCCACGGGCGTGGACATTCCATGCCTAACTC
Source organism: Dioscorea cayenensis subsp. rotundata (assembly GCF_009730915.1). Taxonomy (NCBI): domain Eukaryota; kingdom Viridiplantae; phylum Streptophyta; class Magnoliopsida; order Dioscoreales; family Dioscoreaceae; genus Dioscorea; species Dioscorea cayenensis. The sequence goes on along the minus strand of NW_024087617.1, from coordinate 3,132 downwards.
ACGAGGCGGTTGCGCCCCGTGTTTTCTCGGGATCCGAAGAACTCCTCTCTGAGTTTCCGCGGGAGTGTGGAAATTACCGCGCATGCATGGTTCCACAAGGTCGCCCACGGGGGCAAGTCCACGCCCACTGTGGGCTCTCGCTAAGTCGCCAAACCCTGCAGGAATTCACGTGCATGCGGAAATTACCCACGGGCATGTGCCACTCGCATGGTTGTTCACGGGCGGGCAGCCGCCGATACATGCCTTCTCGGATGAGCTCGAAGTGCAAATCCATGGCCGTGCGGAAATTCCACACACCCGTGTGTTTTCTCTGGATGACTTAGAAAAATCTGCAGGCTCTGCAGAAAATTTCGAACATGTTTACACACTCAACGCTTGCTCTATTATGCATTTTTGACCCAGATGAAAAACATGAAATGGAGCTCAAACTACCAAACTTCGCCAATTCCACATGAAAACACACGATTAAAATTCAAAGTTCAAAGAAATCTCGGCACAAGCATCTATGAAATTAAGACACCAACACTTAACAAATTATTCATGCAAACAAAAGTGAACTAAAACTAAGAAAATAGTAAACACTTGGGTTGCCTCCCAAGAAGTGCTTGTTTAACGTCACTAAGCTGGACGTACCTTGTCTTACCTCACGGGGGTTCATGAATGAAAGTTGCCCTCTTACCCATGGCTTGAAAGCATGATGTGAAAAGTCTCTTGAGAGTAGAGGGTGTATTATCGGGCTTCGGACCATCTAACAGATAATCGTCCAACTTCTTGAGTTCCACGTGCGTCTCCAACAGCCTTGTAGTGTTTCCGGTGGTGTCTCCTAGCCCTTTTCATTTTCCGGAGCACCTTCTTCAAGATCCTCGGGATAGATGGTACATCTTCCATCGATCCAAGCATCATTACATCTTAATGTCCCTCCCTCTTGGTCGAACAACCCTTCATACGGATCCGGATTGAACATCTTCTGTATGTATTCATCAACAATCTCATCAGTAGTGTCTAGAAAATATAAAGTATCATCGAAATTCAGAGAATGTTGCATGGCCTCAGCAAGGCGGTATGTGAGCTTGTCATCTCCAACTCTCAAGGTTAGCTCTCCATACGTCCATGTCAATCAATGCTTTGAAAGTCCACAAGAGCAGTCTCCCAAGTATCAAAGGGTACACCCGCATCCTCATCAACATCTAGCACTACAAAGTCAACCGGAAAAAAATGTACTTGTCCACCTTGACAAGCACGTCTTCAATGATGCCTCCCGGATGTCGCACTGTTCGCTCCGCTAGTTGCAAAGTCATTCGAGTAGGCTAGGCTCGCCCAAAGCCTAGCTTTTTGAAAGAAGTGTACTGGCATGATATTGATACTAGCCCCCAGGTCCGCTCAATGCCATTTCCTCACCAAGATTGCCAATATTACACGGCTGATGAAGCTTCCAGGTCTCTTGTTTGGCATGTTCTTTTTGCAATACACGCCGAGCATGAAGCATCTAAAATCACAAAATCTCTCTCCTCCAACTTCCTCTTGTTAGTCCATAAGTCTATCAAGAACTTCGCATACTTAGGCATTTGGGCCAATGCCTCAACAAAAGGAATATTAATGTGGAGTTTCTTGAACAAACTCGAGAACTTCTTGTACTTGTTCATTCCCTTGGTCATTTTCAATCTGAGAGGATAAGAAAGTTGCTCGCTTGAAAGGTGATTTACCACCTCTTTCTCTTTACTCGTCCCCTCTACACCTCTATAACCTTACGCGGTGTGTGTTCTTTTGGCATCTCACTCGGAGGTCATACTCACAGCTACGCCACTTCTCACAGTAGATGCTTCCGCGATGCTTTCTAAGTTGAGTACTGCATGTATGCTTGTGGTAAAGTTTCCATGTGGCTTTTCAAGAGGGCTTGTAATTTGACCCACCTAATTTTCAAAGGTTACACTGCAAAGAGCCCGTGTGGTTTGCAAAGTGTAGCCTGTGCTGATTCAAACCTAGTATTTGCATTGACAAATCTAGCAAGTGCTTCTCTAGGTTTGTCATTGGGTTTCCAAACATGAGACTCTATTTTCCACGTGGGGCTTGTTGTTGGTGATCAGGTGGCCCCCATGGCCTTTTATTGGACCTTGATTACTCCATGAGAAATTTGGGATGATTCTTCCAACCCGGTTGTAGGTATTGCTATATGGGTTTCCTTGGCGTCTCATGCCATTACTAAAGTGCTGTTCTCCACGAAGCATCACGAAAGAGATCGGGCAATCCGAGGGGCATGTCCTCCACCACACAGATTACCATTAATTCTGACGCCCACTCTATTTGATGTTAGAAGATCTAACTTCTTACTCAAATTTCCACTTAGGCCATAATGAAGTTACATATCTATCTCTGGAGCCCAATACCTTTTCTTCTCCCTAGCATTCTATTGGTATTATTTTAACCCATTTCTTTAATCAATGTGGGGAGGCTAATCGGAAATTCTCTTGCCTAAGGTACCTCTGCCGCATCCAGAAGTTACCTTGTACTCGATTTAAACCATTTATAAAAAGTTTTGAACAATCATCACTGAGAATCCAAGTAAGGCACTTCTGGGCTCCTTAGACCTTTCCATGTCGAATAGGACGGCTCAATTCCCAACTGAACAAAGGATGAGATCTAGTTCCTAAACTGCTTGATTTTCCGGGAGGAAATAATGGGCTAGAAAACTACCCATCTCCTTCCATGGTAATTGGCGCTTTAGGTAGCAGTCTTAGCCAGCACAGCGGCTCTGCTTACCAGAAATGGGAAGGCTCTAACAGTGGCCTCATCAAGCCATCCCGTTTATCTTGATATATACACCTAGAAGCTCTATATGCTGATTGTTTAGATTCTCATCGTAAACCATTGAATTGTGCTTACTAACTTTTGCAACTTGTGGATGAATGCGGTTTCAACTCAAAGTTACGGGCATGACCGGGGGCGCACAAGCCTCGATTAGCATACAACACTTTGAAGGTCTAGCATAATCTGATAATGTTCGCGATTTACTCATTGTTGCTCACCCATGTTTTGATTCTTCTTCTTCAAATCATTCAGATTGGTATTCTTACACGAGCTCTTTCCCTTTTCTTCTAAAATTGTACGTTTCAAGCTAGGATCCTTGATCAATAT